>NW_021637886.1:0-67656 GCF_004799145.2 Neltuma alba | reverse complement strand
AAATGAAGTCCTTCCAACATATGGAAAATTTAAGATTCTTCAGTGATTTTAAAATGAAACAGTAAAGCCTGATCAAATTAAACACTTTTGCGCTGTATTCTCATTTACATCAGGCCTTGGTCAGCACCAGAGATCGTGCTCTAAGATTTAAGAATATTCCCCTGAAATAAAATACACATAGGAATTATTTCAGTTTGTCGTTGTTAGCCAAAGAGAATTATGATTAGAGGAAATCAATAAAGCAGGGAAAAGGGCAAAAATAAATAAGTACCAGCAGAATGCAACTGAGCTTTGGAAAATAACTCGGAAATGGAGAGGCAAGAATTGGTGATTTATCCACCCCACAACAGGCCAGAACTGCAATTCAATTCATTTGGGGGATTCCAAAGTCAGGGGAAAAGGGTAACTTCTTTGAGAAATTATCGGAGTAAATTAGTTTACAGATATTTAAGAATCAAGTTAATCATGAATAAACATGTGCGTGGGTACACTCTTAAGTGAAACTCATATTTCCGAATTGTTATATTTATATGCATGTTCATGATTAAATTAAAACTACTTATGATCAACATAGGGCAGAGCTAGTTGATGCAAGAAGCCAATAAAAACCGAGTGAAATAGATGTGTCAGTAGATCCCCCAGATGAAACATCTACGTTCATGAATTACCGTATTCTATTTTTTTCCCCAAATGGCTTAGTTTCTAAAAAAAAAATTTCTGTATTTCTACTAAGGAACATGTTGCCATCATCTGCAATGGAAATAGAACACTACCGTCCACGCTGTGTATTGCACCGATGGGTAGTCCTTCCTAACTTTAGCTTTCACATGCATCCACGGACGTCCTGCATTTCATTCACCTTTTCATCAGAAAGAGCAGTAGTTTGCATGCCTTTCAAGGTTGACTAGCCGTCATGCTCTTTTAAGATTGCTTTTACTTGGAACTATAACTTTTCAGTTTCTTCGTTCTTTGAATTAATAATATGTTGACAATCACGAGTTGACCAGGAAACTCATGCTTTGGCTAACTAAAATTTGACCCTCAAGAGGAATTAATAATTATTTGATCTCATCTTCCACACCTGTTTCTCTGTATCCATGTGCCCAAGATGTAAATACAAAAGTTACGTGTTCTAAATGTACTAACCTTCCACAATATAACCATAATAAATCATGAAAAGCAAGTTGTTCCAAGGAGAAACAGTCAACTGTTCGATCAAAACCTGCGTAAGACAATGTAAAGGAAGAGGAGCCGTTAAAGAAAGACACGTTTTTTTGGGTCTCTCTGTTAAGTTAGGTGATCGGTTATTCAGGTTTTAGTTAACATAATTCATGAAAACTATCCACAATATCTCATTCATATTTGACTGATTGATGCTGAAATACACGGTAATACGCTTGAACAGATTTGTTAGTCTCACAGGGGGCGAAAGCGTGAGATAAGCATATGGATGATCCAATTCAAAGTTTCTAATAGATAAAAAAAACAGGTGGTTCAGCAGTTTTAGTACCTTTTTGGCTACAGTTTTTGAATCTTTCTTCCCTCTGAAAATTTTATCAAGTACCAAATGATAAAAATGACCAAGTGGTCCAAGATAAGCAGCTCCAAATATCTGCATGCAATAAAAAGTTCACGTTAACAACGCATAGCACATGCCACCCAACACGGTTGTAGTTGAATTAAACTATCTAAACAAAAACTTATGAATTGACAGCTATATTTATTCCTTTTCTTACAACTAAAAAAATTAAGAATCAGATATATCATTGTCGATTTATTGTTTCAAGGTACCTCCTCCAGTGCTAATTAGAAAACGAAGGTAACCAATGTCAAGTTTCTTAAAAAAAGGCAGTTAATATCCTTAAACTTGTAGAAGAATATGTGATTTTTACCCTTTGCTGAAATCAATCACCATAATAAAGTATTAAACCATCGTTTTGGAATTAACTCATGCCAAAACTTGTTGCAATAAGGAGGAGCAGGATTTTTTTTTGGGGGGGGGGGTGTTGGAAAAATCAACTACCACGTTTTGTGCAATATCTAAAACTTTGCCTTGCAATTAGGACGGAGGGAGTAAGGCACAAAGTGTTCGGTAAATGTCCATGGTCTACCAATGGATAACTTGTAGAAAACGAATCAAAGCTGATTTATCAATGCAGTTCACTCCAACCTTGGGTTGCTATGACCAGAAAAAAATTTCTATCTTGGGATCTGCTTTATAACCTTTTTTTTTTTAATAGTTTCACACATTTGCCTTCATAAATCAAAATGTAACCACGAGGCGCACAAAAATCTCCCCAGGCACAAAGGATGTCATATACATACTCTGTTCAGCATTACTACAAACAGCTTATGTTCATACGGTCCACTGTCTTCGTTACGTAATTTCCTACCGGATTTTTTTTTTCGCTTATCAATAAACCAATACGTCTGTTACAGATGAACATTAGAAACTTATGAGCTTACCACTTTGAGAAGAAGTCGTCTCAGTTGAATTTTTTGTATGCCCGTTAGCTTCTGAGAGACTATATCGCTGATCCCAGACAACACTCCCGCTGTGATTACCTGGTTTAATTTAATCCCGAGAAGGAAATTGACATTAACGCGATAAAAATCATAAAATCGAACCCAGATGATATTTCACCAGTCGATTTCCAAAGCGAAGGGAGGGGAAGAAAGGCCGCAACTTCCGATCAAACAAAGGGTCAACGGAAATGAAAGCAGAAGCAGAGAAACAGTGGAGATAAAGGAAGAGTGAAACCTTGGTTCTGAGAGGATGTTGCCGGAGCTGTCCAACGTAATTGTTTAGTCCCTTCTTCGCAATGGATCCCATCTTTGCTCAAAGGTTTGACCGGAAGCTCTCTGTGCGACTGTGAGAGAAGTACTCACCTGCCCCTCTCTTTCCTTTCTCGGTATCGAGGTCGTCCCCAACTTGTTGCAAAGCATCTTGCCAGCAGTAAATCACCAAACAAAGCATAATTAAAAAAAAATATTGTGTGGTTTTTCATTAAAAAAATTGCTAAGAAAAATCAGGGTTTTGTAACCCAATTAACAGTAAACACTTTTTTAAGGCAATAAATTCAAATTAACACTGGACAATCACGTAGGCGTTAGTTAAGGCTTCTCTCTTGTTATCAGAAAAGGCAATAAATTCAAATAAGCAGAAGGCTAAAATATACATTTAGTCTTTTAATTTTATATAAAGTTTTAGTTTGGTTTTTTAATTTTAAAAAGTATATTTTTAGTTCTTTAACTCTAAAATTATTAATCATAAATGATGATTTTTTGTAAAAATCATAGTTATTTTGAAAATTAAATTTAATATTATAGTACTCCCTCCGTTCCTTATTATAAGAGACAAATAACCGAAGTACGTTGATAAAAAAAACAGTTAAAATTAGTTAAGAACAATTAATGTGTAAAAAGTATAATTTTTTTCCAAAAATGCCCTCATTAATAAGGAGAGAGAACATGAGAGAGAACAATTAAATTATTAAAAGAAAGAGAAGTGGGAGGGAAAGAGAGTGTGAGTTGGAAATAATAAATATGGGTAAAATAGTAAATCAACACAAAAAAGTAGAGACAACTTGTAAGTGTCTCTTATATATAGGAACATGCCATAAGCATCAAATGTCTCTTATAATAAGGAATGGAGGGAGTATTTAGTAGTGTCTTATCAATATTCAAGGGCTCAATATTATCGTTTTTTATGAACGATTCTAAAATTAGAGAACTAAAAGTTTACTTTTTAAAATTAAGATATCAAAATAAAATCTTATATAAAGTTAAAAAAAGAAAAGTATATTTTAGCCTAACCGGGGAAAAAAAAAAAAAAGTCCCAAGCCATAATGATACGGAGAGAAAGACTAGCACGAATAAGGATTAACGCACTAGAACGATATATATTGTTTGTTATAATAAAATGATCAATATGCAACGTAACTGCTCGTTGGAGAAATGACATTTGTAAGACCTCGTAAAAAACATAATAATAATTAAAAATAATCTTTTAAATCAGGTTTTTTATAAGAAAAAATAACAATTAAAGACTCCTAATATGTGAAATTATGATTTGGGACTTTCAATTTAGAAAATAGTAAATAAAAACTAGGTCTCATATTGTAAATATGAAATCTTGATAAAATGTCTGAAATGCCCCTAAGCCAAATAACATATTGATTATGAGAAGTGACAAGTTCACTTTAGTGAATGATAATTTCAGTAGACTTTTCACAACTTGATTAAGGGTATGCCAAATGACAAGTTGATTATAAGAAATGACAACTTTATTTTAGCAAATGACAATTTCAACAAACTAAATCACAATCTGACTGAGGGGCATTTCAAACATTTCATCAAGATTCATATTTCCAATATGAGACTATGCCTCTATTTGTCATTTTTCAAATTAAGAGTCTCAAATCACAATTTTATATATTGGACAGTGTTTATTTACAATGTTCTCTTTTTATAATTTCTAACGGAATTTTCAACTAGTTTTCTTGATTTCTGGGTCTGAGTTTTAAGTTAATATCTTTACAATCCTGTAAGTTGAGTCTACGCTCGGATTGTTTTGGCTTCTTTCTACTAAGGTTTCCCCCCTTAATTTATTGTACTATTCAAATCAAATCGTAGTAATGTAAATTAATTTTTTTTTAATGAAAAGAATGACTAAATTTAACTCAGCAGTTTCAAACGATCCATAGTTAGGGGAGAAAAAAAACAACATTCTGGACACACGTACGTTAATCATTTCTTCATGGCAGGAGCATGCTTTGCCTTACTCTATGACCTTATGCTTCTATAAGCTTCTATATATGTTCTAATTCTGCCTAGTGTCTTAATTAGTCTTGGTGAGAAGCTTTAATAGATTTTTTTTCCAACTACTTATCAATTCGTTGTGATTATAATAGACACCACAAGAAACGCATTATCCAACTAATCAATAACTAGTTAAGTTCAGCAAAGCTAAACTTTTCTTACACAAGTTTTCCTAAGCCATATCATATAGCCAGAGAATAAGAAAATCTGAACAAGTTTCAAACATATATAGCTATCTCTTAGCTGAATATATAGCATTGCAAAATTAAAAATGATTATGACCAGCAAGTAGGAGTAGAAATAAACCAGACCTGTTAGGGGCCTGTGACCTGACCTATAAGTGGCCTAGCTTGACCTATATATATATATATATCAGAATAAGTTCAGGCATGTAAAAAGGTCTATTTACTTTATCAAACCAAGTTCAGGCCTAATAATAAGTTTATAGGCCTGTTAGGCGGCTTGAGCCTATTATTTATTTTTTTTAAGATTAAAATTGTAAATGGATAGATATTAAAATTTAACTAATTACCCACTGCCTTAACCCCGGTCATCAAGGCAACTCCTTCTTATCTACCTACAATTGTTGTTTTAATTGGAAAAATATCAGCGTCTAGCGAGCATGAATATGTAGGAGGATATATGATTGATCAATGTGCTATTACTTATGCATATATATATTGATATATAGTAATTGTAGTTATTAATTACTTGAGGACCTTGCTGAATATTGGGATCAAAAGGGTCTCCAACTACCCTAGCTTGCCTTCTGCACCACTTTTTTTAATCAGCTTTTTAATTTGTTTTTCATATTAGCTTTTTAATTTGTTTTTCATTTCTCAAGCCGTCTTGCCTTTTCTCAAGCAACAAGCATGGTTTGAAAAGGAAATCAAAGGTACAAATTTTGAATTCTAAAAATAATATCATTTCTTGTATTTGTTAGTTATTAAATTTTTTTATAATCTAATTAATACATATTTGGTTTCTTCTTATCAGGTCTTTGAACAAGAAGAAGAAATTGTGTTGAAGATTTAATACTTTGCGGTTTGATGATTTGCTGTAATTGTAGCAACTAGCAAAAACAAATTATGTTAATTTGATAGTTTTATATTTTCTGTTTGTATTTTAAATAAATTGGGTTGAATTATTGTAATTTTAAATTAATTTATGTATGTTTGAAACCTGTTAAAAAATCAGGCCTTTTAATAGGCCACGAGCTAGGTCAAGCTCAAGTCGAATAAAAAGTTTTTCATAAGCCACAGGCCAGGTTCAAGTCAACAGACCTCACCACAGACTGGGCCTGTTAAGAGTGAGGCGTAGCTTGTTTCCAGCCCGACCAGCAAGTTCTTCTAAACTTGGCCAAGGTATGGGAATCTTATATTTTGAGAAAGTGGCTCCTTATTTTCACATATTCTATTAGAGCAACCAGATCATAAGTGATCCATAACTTTAATAGATCACTCAATAATAAAATTTTCATATCAAAAAATTTGAATTCACGATCTCATGAATTACGTGTCAACTCCATACTAACCAAAATGATACTCCTCCGATCCTTAACATAAGACCCATTTAACTAATTTGATTAGATTAAGAAAGTTAGGTAAGTTAATTAATTATAAGAAATGTGACATGTTTTTTTCCTAAAATACCATAATCATCTTTCTTAATACCCCCTTTTTCTCTTGTGTTTGATTATGGTTGAAGGAGTATCCATAGGGGTAATTTAGAGAAAATTAATAAATATGAGAAATGAGTCTTATATTTATGACCAAAACTGACTCAGCAATTAGGTCTTATATTAAGAACCGGAAGAGTATTTAATAGTTCATGTCATAATAATTTTGATATTAACATCTTCAACAACCTTTCTACGAGATTTAGAGACATTTTAGTCACTAACTTGACTTCGTGTTCTTCTGCAAATTTTTTTACCGTGGCCTTATTATTCAAAAATAAAATATTCTTCCAGTTCTAAATATAATACCTTTATACTAATGTGTATAAGGGTCTTATATTTAGGACCAGAAGAGTAAAAACAGTAACTCATCTACCTAATATTTTGTTTGTTTCGTTTTCAATGTACACTCGACATAAATTTAGAGAAAGTAATGTGTCTTCTTTTTATCACTTGAGTATTTTATTTCAATGCACACACAAAATAAGTTTAATTATTTAATTAACTCTCACCTTGGAATTAAAAAAAATTACGACTCAAGTACATAGATATTGTTTATCGCTCTATAAAATTGGCAAGCTTAGTTTGAATTAAAAAAAAAAAATTGAGAACATCCTTTTTTTCATGAGCACGAACGAGAATTTTGTTCGCCTGCATTATATTGTTTGCATCCAAATTTTCTTCTTATAATTCTCATGCATAAAATTTTTTGAAATTCAACCATAGGAACGGTTGACTTTTCTTCAGCTATAATAAGTAGTACGTAGTGATAGTCATAGAAGCAATCATCACCGACTATAATTTTTTCGGCAAATTCCAAAAAATTCACGTATAGGTTAGTTTTATACTTAAGATGTGCCGACCATTAATTAATGGCCACAGATTTTATTTGATTTGTGAAACATGTGTATTTTCCATATATCCTTCTGTCTTCTTCTGTTTGCAGCGAACCTATAATGCCATGTCAGCAATACTAATATATTTTTACTCGTGCTTTCCTTTAATCTGTGTGACAAAATTAATTTCTTCAACAAAGGCAGCTTTGGCCCTCTCATATATATATATATATATATATATATATTTTACCCTGCGTGGATGCATTACATATTCAAACCCAACGCTATGTACGCGATTTTATGGACCAAGTTTTATGAAATTCTCCACGTTTTTTCAGGGCATCTAAAATAAAACAAATTCACGATAAAGAATTCATGTCACCCATGTCGTTCATATATGATATATGAAAGTGATCATAATTATTCAATATTCCACTTTGAAATATTAATGTCGTTAATTTTTTTTTAAAAAATTTTTCCACACCATATCACTCATCGCTATGCATCAAACATTTAATCTGTCTACCAAATTTTCTGGCCTGTTTAAAATAAGTCAATTTTTCGTTTTTATTGAAGATGATAGATAAGTGTTCGACTTAGATACTGAATGTTAAGTTTCAAAGATCACAAAACACGTTTTCTTAACTTGGCTATGTGAAAGCCAATAAAAATCGGTTAATTCGGTAAAATTCAATAGGTCAAACTAAAATAGTTTTGGTTCATGGTTTTTTATTAGTCTTATATTTAAAATCAAAATAAATATTTTGACCAGTTCTTACATTTGAAAATGGGTATGTGCATCATGAGTTCAATCCAATATTATGAAAATCAGGTCGGTCATTAATCAATCGAAGCACTGGTTCCCATTTCAATGATCAAACCGATCGTTAATAATAATTATATTTTAACTAATAAAAATAAAGAATTCTTCGTGCATATTAATAAAAATGAATATCCATATCAAAAGAATATAATATATTATAGTGAAAAAGAGAACACCTATGCCTAATTCAACTAATTAGTCTGATCCAATTCTCTGAGCACTGATTCAATCATATACTACCTCCAATCTTTAATATAAAAATTAATTTGATAATAAATATAGGATATTAATTCAATTTATCTCCTCTGTTTATATATTTATTTATTTATTTTTAAGATAATTATTGTGGTAGTTGCCCACGTTAAAGGTATTATCACATAATAGTTATAGTTAATATATATGATTAGTTAGGAAACACAATACTTATTTATTACAAATAACTAATTTAACTAATTTTTTAATCTATTCAAATTAATCAACTAACTCTTATATTAAAGACTGGAGGTAGTATTTTATACGTGTGTGGGATGAATTCAATCATCATTATATATACAACCAGTCAATTTTAGGATGAATTTAATTTTTTTTTTCACTTTCAATCGTCATTTTTTTCCTTTTCTTTTGGGTTTTTTTCCTTGGTAAACACTTGAGAAAATGACAAGAAAAGTTTTGTGGGGCCCGCATGACAACTAGGCGAGAAAATTCCAAGGTGCTTCGAAAAGTTGAACATGGGGGTGTGACACTGGCAGCTGCACAGCTAATTAGCTATTTCAATTCCACGCTACTTGAATAAACATCAGCCAATACGTAATCTGCAAATACATGATGAAGTTTTGAGTTTAAATGTGTCATTAACATATTTGTGTGTCTGTGTGTGTTTAATTGTATTAAATTAAAAAAAAAATCCTACTTCTCAGCACATACTAGAGAACCAAGACCCTAGGTAGATGCATTTTCAGATACCAGTTACAACAAATTAATTATGCTACAATGACGTTAATCTTTCATTTAACTGTATGCAAAACTATTATTAGCATTCATTTGGAAAAAAGGGTTCACAGTCATGAGTGATCGATACTGTTTAAAATAGAACATACATGATTGATCCTTTGCAATTAAAAAACTTATTCTAATAATTACTACAAGAAAAAAATGCCATAAATTTGAGTCATTGTATAGACATAAAATTTGGTCATTTGATTTATCATTCATTCATCGCCTAATGGAAATGGCACCGACATGGAATTGGATTTATTCATGAGAGAATTGTTATGAAATCCAAGTAAGTAGCATAATTACTAAATAATTTTGGTAACAAATTCTAAATTAGTAAATAACATCTGTTCACTTGTCATTGAGATCTTCTAATAATTATTTTTTCTATTGAGATTTCATTGTAATTCTTTTTTTATTCATCATTGTCTTACGTACTTTTATAATTTGCCATATAACCACGTCAATAATAATTTTTTGTTTTTTTTAGAATTATAAGGTTCTAAGAAAATAATTATTAAAAAATTTCAATAACAACTAAGAAGTTGTCATTTCTTATACTAAAACTTGTCATTACATATTGTTTGATTGTCATTATGATTTTTCAGTAATTATGTTATTTTTTGATACTTTATTGCATTTTTTTTTTTTGTATTTGTTACTTAAAGTTGAGAATATTCCATTTTTTTATTATTTATGGTTGTTTCAAAATATATTGAAAACTAATTTTGTATTAAAAGACGCTATCATAAATTTAGTTCATTAAAAATTTATATATAAGTCAACGTAATTTTTAAAGACTTAGATAATATAGAGATGTAAATGAAATTGGGTGGACGTCACTCTAGCTTGGCCAAGAATGAAACCTACAAATTCGTCATACGTACCAAACGCTGATTGATAATTATTATTACTCATCCGGTAATTAATATAAGATCTAATTGTTAAATTAATTTTGATCTTAAATATAAGACCTCTTTTTTATAACTATCAATTCTTCCTAAATTACCCTTATAGATACTTCCTTAATCATAATACTTCCTTAATCATAATCAAGTAAAAGAGGAAAGAAGGATATTAAGAAAGATGATCATGATATTTTAGAAAAAAGATATCATATTTCTTGTAATTAACTAATTTACCCAATTTTCTTAATCTAACTAAATTAGTTAAATATGTTTTATATTAATGACTAGAAGAGTATTATACTAATATAATTAATGAATGACAGATCCATGATGTTGATCGTGGGCCACAATATATTAAATATGAGATATAAATTAAAGAGCAGACCAAGTAAATCGGGGCCCTGGTCGTCCATACTCTGTAGTCTACATAGTTGGCACACTGTGATTTTACTTGGTAAAATACAGACTTTTTTGTCATCGGATTTATTCATCAAGTCTTCTCACAAAATGCAAATAATAATTATAATAATAATTAGAAAATAGACCGGCTGGCCACTCTCCATCCATGGACTTCATTATTAGGGGGACTTAAATGGAAAATTTGATTAACTACAGCAGTTTGATGATTGAGCGCTGCATGCATGTGATCAACTGGCATCTGCATTTATTGTACAGTTCAAATAGAGCACTGATCTTTGTAGGGCCCAATCCAAGAAACAGAAATTCTTTAAAACCAACTAATTTTTTTTGTTGGCTAAAACATAAGTATCCTCCTATTGGAGGCGATTTTATTCAAGACACTGTCGGGTACTAATGCGGGCAGCTCTCCAAGTAAAAATTCAAACCTTGATTCGTCATGTTATAAGAAATTAGCTCATTCCGCAAGACTCAATATCTATTGAGAAAACCAACTTCATGATTAAGAATTCAGTCCCGCGTTTACAACTAGCCCCTTTACAAGCTGTGTTTGGAATCAGTATTTTAAGAATTCAATCCCGCCTTTCGGCCAAGACATCGATCCAAATATAAGAATGAAAACTACAACTTTGTCATATATACTCCTAACAAACACTGATTAAAAATTATTATTCTAAAAATATATGAGATACAAATTACAGAGAAGACCAAGTAAATCAGGGCTTGGTCGTCTATATGGTCGGTGCTTGGTACACTGTGATTTTATTTAATAAAATAAACAATTTTTTGTCATTAGCTACGATAATGGTTTTGATGATTCAGCACTGCATGCATGTGATCAAATAGTACCCGTATTTATTGTACAGTTCAATACAGTCGTGATCTTTGTGGGACCCAATCCAAGAAGCAGAAATTCTTTAAAACCAATTAACCTTGTGTTTAGAATCAGTGTTTTAAGAATTCAATCCCACATTTCGGCCAAGAAAAATAAAAATATTTTAGACAATTATTTATCTATATTCTTGTCAATAATTGTCATGCATACTAAGCTTATAGACAAATCACACCAAGTCGTATAAGTACTCCTCTAGTCTTATTTATAGAGTAGTGAGAAAAAATATTTTTTGATCCTATTTATAGGATACTGATAGAAATTTTTTGTATGGAGATATAATTTTACCCCTTATTTATTATTGTATTGGTTTTTTTTATATGATGTGTAATGTATATTAAATAGAGATAAAGTTGAAAAGTTGTTAAATTTTAAATCAGGATTAATGAAATTTAATATTTTTCTTAGTCTGTGTGAAACATGCTGAAAATGACTTATAAATAGGAACAGAAGAGTATTTATTATCCATTAAAAATAATTAAAATCATCAAATACGTTGGGTTAATTATCCAGCCAAACGAGCATAAGCTTCCTCGATTTCATTAAATAAAAGAACCAATCAAGAGATAAATACAAACATAAAAAGAACATGGTTTTGGCTTATTGAAGTTTTAAAATATAATAAGGAAAAAAAATCTGGTTTTGAGCGATTCTCTTTAGGTTGGGTTCTGAAAACACTAATTAAAATGGTTTTAAGATAATTAATTGTGTCTGGGCATAATTAACACTAGCAATTAGAGCGTTGGTTCTCACAACACTAGCTAGTTACAATTATTTGGGTTACGATTCACGGACTATAATTTCTTTTGGCAAATTCCAAAAGATTCACGTGTAAGTTAGTTTTATACCTTAAGATGTGCCGACCATTAATTAATGGCCACAGATTTCTTTTGATTTGTGAGACGTGTATTTTCCATTATATCCTTCTGTTTTCTCCTGTTTGCAGCAAACCTACAAATGCCATGTCAGCAATACTAGTATAATTTTACTCGTGCTTTCCTTTGTGAGACAAAATTAAACAACCTTAATTTCTTCAACAAAGACAGCTTTGGCCTTTTTATATACTACCGGTCCTTAATATAAGATTTTATTTGACTTTTATTTCGGTTCTAAATATAAAATCCTAATCCACTTTGTCTCTCATATTTATATTTTTTTTTTAAGATAGTCTTCATAGTAATAGTAGTTCTAACTCATAAATTTGGTTAGCAAATATATTTTAGAAAAAATAATACCTATTTATTATAAATAATTAACTTAATTTGTTTTATTAATCTATCCAAATTAGTCAATTAGCTTTTATATTTAGGAGCGGAGGTATATTTTATCCTGTGTGAATATATTATATATTCAAACCCAACAATATGTACGCGATTTTATGGACCAAGTTATATGAAATCCTCCACACGTTTTTTCAGGTCATCTAAAATAAAACAAATTCACGTTAAAGAATTTTTTTTGGGACCGAAATTCACGTTAAAGAATTAACAAATATATATGCATGAGATATGTTTAGAAATACCCTTACGTCACACACGTCGTTCATACATGATGTATGAAAGTTATCATAATTATTCAATATTCCCTTCGAAACATTAATGTCGTTAATGTGTGTTTTGTTTGTTTGTTTTTAAATTTCCACACGGTATCACTCATCACTGTGCATAAAACAAGTAATTTGTTTTCCACATTTTATTGCCTGTTCAAAATAAGTCAATTTTTCCTTTTTATTGAAGATGATCAATAAGCATTCGAGTTAGATACTGAATGATATACAAGTTTCAAAGATAACAAAACATGCTTTTAACTTTGCCACGCGAAAACCAATAAAAATCAGTGAAATTGGTAAAATTCAATTGCTATTTACTTTGTCGAAGTCTCTTGCAATAACACATTTAATACTTACCTAATTGTATTAAATTAAAAAAAAAAAAGCGTCTGGATACCCTTCTTCTCATTACATCCAAGAGAAGCATGACCGGACGTACGTAGATGTATTTTTGAGATACAATTACAACTAATTATATGCTAAAATGAAATTAGTTTTTCATTTAACTGAATGAAAAATTATTGTTAGCATTCAGGGAAAAAGTTTCTAGTTATGAGTTTTTTTTTTGGGCCAGAAGTTATGAGTGATTGATACTGTTTAAAATAGAACATACATGATTGACCATTATTTTAATTAGTACAAAAAATGCCATAAATTTGCTTCAATGTATAAACTTGAAATTTGGGCATTTCATTGATCACCTAATAGAGATGGAACCGAGATGGAATGGGATTTATTCATCATTGTCTCGCATGCTTTCATAATTTTTTTTTTGTTTTTAAGAATTACCATGAGGTTCTAAAGCAAAAAAAAAAAAAACTGCTAAGGAGTTTAAATAAGAAATAAGAAGTTATCGTTTCTTACATTGAAACTTGTCATTACATATTGCTCTGTTGTCATTTTGACGTTTTAATAATTATATTCATTCTGTGAGACTTTATAGGAATTTTCTGTTTTTTTTCCTATTTGTTACTTAAAGTTGAGGATATTCCATTTTTTATTATTTATGGTTATTTCAAAATACAATGAAAAATAATTTTGTATTGAAAGATTTTAGAACCAATAAATTTCATTAAAAATTTATATATAACTCAACATTTGAATTTTGAAACTAAATATTTTTAATTTCGAATTCAATTCAATATATTTGATAATATTACAAACTTAGATGATATAGAGATATAAATGAAACCGGATACAGGTTGGGGGACATCATTCCAGCTTGACTATAAGAATGAAAACTACAAATTTGTCATATATGCTCCTAACAAACACGGATTAAAAACCATTATTCTAAAAATATAATTAATGAATGACAGATCTATGATGTTGAGCGTGGGCCACAATATATTAAGTATGAGATATAAATTAAAGAGCAGACCAAGCAAATCAGGGCTTGGACGTCTATATGGCTGGTACTTGGTACATCATGTGATTTTATTTAATAAAATAAACAATTTTTTGTCATTGGATTTATTCATAAAGTCTTCTCACAAAATGCAAGTAGTTATTATAATAATAATTCGAACCCTATGTACTCGATTTTATGGACCAAGTTATATGAAATTCTCCACGTTTTTTCAGGGCATCTAAAATAAAACAAATTCACGTTAAAGAATTAACAAATATATATATATATATATATATATGAGATATCTTTAGAAATACCCCTACATCACCCATGTCGTTCATATATGATATATGAAAGTGATCATAATTATTCAATATTCCCTTCGAAATGTTAATGTCGTCAGTTTTTTTAAAAAAATAATTTCCACACGGTATCACTCATCACTGTGCATAAAACAACTAATTTGTCTTCCAAATTTTCCTGCCTGTTTAAGATAAGTCAGTTTTTCCTTTTTATTGAAGATGATCGATAATGTTAAGTTTCAAAGATCACAAAACATGTTTTTAACTTTGCTATGCAAAAACCAATAAAAAATCGGTGAAATTGGTGAAATTCATAACCAAAGTCTCTTGCAATAACCCATTTATCACTTCTTTTTTTTTTGGCCCTTGCTCTTGTGACTAGTTTACTTAAAATTTGTAAAGGCTTAATGAAATTGAAGACTCAGCTTAATAATGAATATTCATATCAAAAGAACATAATATATAGTAAAAAAAAAAGATGATATATATTCCTAATTCAACTAATTAGTCTGATCCGATTTTCTGAGCACTTATCCAATCAAATGTTTTGGTTTGTGTGTGTGATGAATGCAATCATCGTTATATACAACCACTCAATTTTAGGATGAATTCAATCATTTTTTCCCCTTTCATTCATTATTTCTTTTTTTCAATTTTTGGGGTTGGGGGGCTGCTTCCTTAGTAAACACTTGGAAAAAATGACCAGAAATGGTGACCACAAATCTACAGTTTGTGGGGCCCGCATAAATGCCAGGCGAGAAGATTCCCAGGCGCTTCAAAAGGTTGACCGGGTGGTGGGACGCTGGACGCTGGACGCTGGGACTGGTATAGCTGTCTCAATTCCACACTACTTAAAGAAACATCAGCCATTACGTAATCTGCATATGTGGACTCACTTTCATTAGGAGTATTTGGATTGGATTTTAAAAGTAATTTTACGACCTATAAAATAAATATATAAAATAATTTATTTTAATTTATAAAAAAAAATTTCAAGTATCCAAACACCCATCTAGTAACTTCTCCTTCTTCTGCTTTATACAGGTATTCCCATATCCCTCGTTTCGACTGTAACGCCATTTGTTTGGATGGAAGTTTTGAGCTTAAGTGCGTGATCAGCATATTTGTGTGTCTTTAATTGTATTAAATGAAAAAAAAGAAAAGATGTTTGGATACCCTACTTCTCATCACATCCTAGAGAAGCAAGACCGGAGGTACGTAGATGTATTTTTGAGATATCAGTTACAACAAATTATGCTAAAATGAAATTAGTTTTTCTTTTAACTGAGTGAAAAATTATTATGAGCATTCGGGGAAAAAGGTTCGGGGTTGAGTTTTTTTTTTTTTTTTTGGGTCAGAAGTTATGAGCGATTGATACTGTTTGAAATAGAAGATGCATGATTCATGATTGATCATTTGCATATGAAAACAGTCGGTACGTGGATTGCCGCTGGAGGAAGTGCACTGGAATTGATGAAATAGAGAGATTGTGGGTGAGTAGCAGCTTTTAGGTTGTTTGGTTAGGTTTTTTTTAATCAAAAATTGGTTACGGTGGAATGCTCAAATTTTGAGTTTTTGGAGCTGCCAACATAAAAAAAAAAAATCAGGATAAAAATTTAAATGGGTTTTATATATCTTGATACAATAATTTGATAATTTTGAGTAATATTTACTTATTTTTTATTTATTGTTTTTATTGAATTTATCAAAATATATACACATGATATACTATCTCAAGTCTTTAATATAAGATCCAACAAACTAGTTTAAAAATATTATGAAAGCTAGACAAGTTACTTAATTATATCTTATGTTACATGATTTTTTTAAAATATAAGTTAGATAAATTAGTTTGGAGAAAAACAATACCCTTCCAGTCATATGAACTTATTTTTTTTATTATTTATCCAAATAAGTTTCAATCTGTAACACTGATTTTTATAAAAGTTGATCTAAATATAAATCATATTATACTAACTGATTTTTATTCTAATTTATGTTTGTAAAAATCAAATGAAATAAAAGCTAGTTTTGCCACATGTAATTGAAACATTGTATAAACATACAAGTTCCTCATTTCATTGATCACCTAGGAGAGATGGAACCGAGATGGAATGGGGTTTATTCATCACTGTCTTCTTGCATGCTTTCATAATTTGTCATATGACCATCTCAATCATTTTTTTTGTCTTTTTTTTTAAGAATTACTATACGATTCTAAAGGAAAAAACAATTGCTAAAAAGTTTTAATAACAAATGAAAAGTTATCATTTATTACATTAAAACTTGTCATTACATTTTACTATGTTATCATTTAGATGTTTTAGTAATTATATTCATTCATAGGAATTTTCTCTTTGCCCCCCTATTTGTTACTTGAAGCTGAAAATATTCCCTTTTTTAATTGATGGTTGTTTCAAAATACAATGACAAATAATTTTGTATTGAAAGATTTTAGCATCAATTTATTTCATTAAAAATTGATATATAACTCAACATTTAAATTTTGAAACTAAGTATTTTTAATTACGAATTCAATTCAATATATTTGATAATTTTACAAACTTAGATAATATAGAGATATAAATGAAATCGGGTGGAGGGTGGGGATGTCATTCTAGCTTGACTATAAGAATGAAAACCACAAATTTGTGTTTGGCCAAAAAAACGAAAACACTACAAATCTGTCCTGTATACTCCTACCAAACACTGACTAAAAACTATTATGCTAAAAATATAATTAATGAATGACAGATCTATGATGTTGAGCGTGGGCCACTATATATTAAATATGAGATATATATTAAAGAGCAGACCCAGTAAATCAGGTCTTGGTCATCTATATGGTAGGTACTGGGTACACTGTGTGATTTTATTTAATAAAATAAAGACTTTTTTGTCATTGGATTTATTCATAAAATCTTCTCACAAAATGCAAATAATTATTAAAGAGACGGGTCACTCTCAATCCATGGACTTCATTATTAGTGGACTTAAATGAAAAAGTTTAATTAATTAAAAAAGCTACGATAATGAATTCGATGATTGAGCACTGCATGCGATCAAATGGTATCTGGATTTATTGCACAGTTCAATACAGCATTGATCTTTCTACGCGGGAGCCAATCGAAAAAACAGAAATTCTTTAAAACCTAACCTTATGTTTAGAATCAATGTTTTAAGAATACAATCCCACGTTTCGGTTAAGACATTGATCCAAAGTTTAATGATTAAATGCTATCCATAATGGGATCGGTTTTAATTAGATTAATATAAATTAAAGAATATGTATGAACAATAAAAATATTTTAGACAATATTTATCTATATCCTTGTCAATAATTGTCATGCATGCTAAGGCTATAGACAAATCACACCGAGTCATATAATTATTTATTAGCTGTTACAAATAATTAAAATCATCAAATATGTTGGGTTAATTATCCAACCAAACTAACATAAGCTCTCGTGACTCATTAAATAAAAGGACCAATCAAGAGATTAAAAAAAAAACAACAAAAAATTGGTTTTGGCTCATTGAATTTTTTTAAAAAAAATAATAAGAAAAAAAAATCTGGTTTCGAGCGATTCTCCGTTGTCTAACTTTTTAATCACTTCTGAGAGGTCCTTGATTTGGTTGGGTTCTGACAACACTAATTAAAATGGTGTTTGAGCATTATTAACACTAGCAATTAGACAGAACTCTAGATAGTTTACAATTACTTGTGTCTGCTTAACTTCATGGTATCAAATCAGAGAAATGTATTGGATGAAGTGCAGACAAATACAGCGAATGCTAGATGGCCAGCTGCAATAATCCATCAAAACAAAACAAAACCCTGGCCTTATTTTCTTTTTCTTTTTTGGCCAGAAACACTGGCATTTTTTTTTTGGCCAAACACAGTCATAATAAATCATAATTAATCACTTGTTGATTCCGGGAACGATTGTTTTAATTGAATTTCATAAATTGGAATGTGTACTTGTATATGATGATAATGCCCATATGCCTTAAATGGTATATTTCCCCATATGATAAAAATCTTGTTAATTTTTAACTGTTTGTTACTAACAGAAAAAATAATTTAAAAAAAGTTATGTATGGCACCCCAGTTATGAATATTAACCGTCATTTTTTTTTACCAGCAATTTTAACTGTTAAAAATACTGAACCTAGTTTGCCTAAATTTACATGGGAGTAACTGAGGATGCCTTGGACGCGCAATAGAGTCAACGGTAAGAGCCAGTCAATAGTCTATTTTCTAATTCTAATTTTCGTTTGCCAATGAGCCGGTCAATATGGTCCTAATCTGACCCCTTCTCATTCTTCATCAGTTCATCGTCTTCCTTCCCTCTATATATATGACCCAGAAGTGCCCTCCCCATCCATAGAAAACACTAACCACAACCAGGTTCAAGTGCAACAAACCAATCCTGAAATTAATGGCTTCCCTGAACACTTCGTCTTTTCTTTCTTCTTCGAAAAGAGTAGTACCTGTCAACGCCTCCATAAATGTCCCCAAATTCCCAGAAATTCCTTTCTCATCATCATCAAAGCTCCCGAGCAGGATGCTCTTCGAAGAACTCAACGGCTTCTCCCATTCAATACTTCCCTCTCAAAACACCAACCTCACCGTCTCCCAATCTCACGACGACCTGATTAGATCAGAACTCTATGTGATCCTCGAAGCAGTGGCCGATCGAGTAGAGATGCATCACAACATCGGCGAGCAGCGCGACAACTGGAACACCCTCCTCCTCAACTCCATCAACATGATCACCCTCGCTGCGTCCACCATGGCCGGAGTCGCCGGGGTCGCTGCTTCCAACGGAGCAGCTCTTCTCGCTTTTAAGCTCTCCTCCGGCCTCCTCTTCTCCGCCGCCACTGGGATGCTTGTCATAATGAACAAGCTTCAGCCGTCGCAGCTGGCTGAGGAGCAACGTAACGCAACGAGGCTTTTTCGGCAGCTCCAGAACGAGATCGAGACCAAACTCGCGATAGGAAAAGTGAACGAAAAGGATGTTAAGGCCGCAATGGCCAAGGTCCTGGCTCTCGATAAAGCTTACCCGCTTCCTCTTTTGGGAGCAATGATCGAAAAATTTCCAAGCAAGTTCGAACATGCAACATGGTGGCCTTCTTCATCACCAAAGGGAACCACCTTACAATCCAAGGAAGCTAAGAATGGATGGAACGAAGGACTAGAGATGGAGTTAAAAGAAGTTATGGAAGTAGTGAAGAAGAAGGACATAGAAGACTACGAGAGACTTGGGAACCTGGTGTTGAAGGTAAACAAGAGTCTGGCAATTGCTGGGCCTTTGCTTACTGGAGTTGCAGCAGTGGGATCTATGTTCATAAGCCCAGAATCATCGTGGTCGGCGATTGTGCCGGCGGTGGCGGGGGCCTTGTCGACGGCCATAAACGGCTTTGAGCACGGTGGCCAAGTGGGGATGGTGGCTGAGATGTACCGGAACTGTGCAGGATTCTTTGAAATGTTGGAAGATTCAGTTCAAGAGGCGATTGAAGAAGATGTGGAGAGAAGAGAGAACGGAGAACTGTTTGAGATGAAGCTGGCTTTGAAATTGGGAAGGAGCTTGTCACAACTTAGAGACCTTGCCAAGAAATCAGCTTATTCTCGGGTAGAAGGAGCTGACGTCGATGAATTCGCCAGCAAACTCTTTTAGCCATCAATAATTAATGAATAGTCCCATTCACTATTAGTCCAACATTTTTGTTTATTGATCCTACCCAACGTAGAAATTAATGCAGAGGTTTTATTTTTGTTTAGGGATGTTATGATCTTAAACATCAATCCAATTGCAATTGCAATATATCTATGACTCTGACAAATTTTCCCCCCTGCAACTGATCTTTTAATTTATTTTGTTGACCGTCAAATCCCAATCCTATCTTTTAGGAGTAATACACCATTCGACTCTGAATTTTATCTCTACTAGTTGCAATTGCTTTGAGATTAATTACTTGTACTGTGATGGCATTACGAAATTCAAAGCAAACACATGCTTTTCCACCGACAACATAGCGAGGGAAAATGACATTTCAACTTAAATAAGTAAATAAAAGGCAGAAGTCCTTTTGACAATCGGGGAAACAAAAAAGAGTTATTCGACTAATGCTGTTAAAATACAAATTGTATATCTTATAAAGTTAAGTTTTAAATTTTTTTTCTATAACCTTTTTCCAATTTTAAAAATGTCAGGAGTGTTGAGTTAATTAAAAAATAATGTATACAAGTTGAAAATATATATTGGAAGAAAAATAATGAATAGCGATGTCAATAAAAGATCAAAGTGTTATTATTCTTTCTTTCTTAGGCTCAACGTGAGTTAACCATGGACAATGACCCACAAATGAGGGGGTGGTTGGTATAATTTGTACATTTATATATGTGTGTGGGTGAAAACATAAGGATTCTTGTGAGCAAAATCAGGCAAAACTATATGTATTACTCGTAGTATATGAGTATATTCAAAATGATAGGCTATTATTGACCAAAGTGTTTGGTTTCACAATTGCTCCTGCCATTACTAAAATTCTACTTCATTCATTTATATACTATTCCCTAATCCATGTGTTGATGCTAGACCTCCCAAGCTGCAATTTTAGAATGGCAAAATGTTTCAGGGCAGACTTCTTTAGATTCTGACTTTATTCTTTTTTTAAAAAAATCATTTTTTTTTTCAAGTTTCTTTGGTCAGCACCATTTTTTATTTATCAGGGGTGTGCGCGGGCGCGTAAGAAATTATTCTGGCATTTTAACTGGGCATACAAGTCGGGGACAAAAAGAACCCAACAAATTAGCGTTCTTCCACATAACATATTATTGGCAAAGTTTGACTTTCCTACAGTTGGTCCACATTGATTTTTCTTTTGCCTTTCTTTACAGTTCCACTCTGATCCTATCATCATCACCATCACTATTTATTTGATTTGTTAACCTTAGGGTTCCAGTTAGATTAACTTTTAGAAACTGAATTTGTACCGAATTCTTTTGAATATATATTACTCTTCTCATAATTATGTGCTAATTAAATAGTTTTTGTAAATGAATTAGAAATTTGAAAACGAAATAGACGGAAAGGTAGGATTATTAATATCTAATCTTTCATTATTTTGATCGAGTTAAGAGATGTTTGGATGAAAACCAAATCATGATTTTAAAAATTTTTTTAATATACAAATAAATGTGTAAAAAAATTTGTTTCGTTTTGTGAAAAAATATTTTTAAAAAACACTCCTGTACAATCCAAACACCCCCTTCATCATGGAGATGTGACGTGGGGATACTGTAGACACTCAGGATCTAAAACACTTGTACCTATAACAAGGCTCACACAAATTGAAACGGAAGAAAGTATAACATATAGACAACATTCCTGTCTCAATTGTTTTCCCCATAGTGTTCAGGTGATTTTTATTCACGTTATTATTAATTACAATTAATTTCAACAGAAGCAACTTTTTCTGTCACTTTAAAATTCGAAGGTATATTTTTTTTTTCAGAGAATTATACTCTTTTATGAATAATTAACAAATTGTGTGTTTATACTATATTTCAAGTTCTGTATACATAAATCAACTCGACACATTGTAAAAATGGAAGAATAATCTGTTGGCAAAAAAATAGAAGAATAATCTAATTTAACGAAAACAGTTTTTAAACAAGTCGAGTCGTGCAAGGAAATTCTGTGCTCGTTGGCAAAAAAAAAAAAAAAAGAAGGTCTGGTTCAGAGATTTCAAGTTGAAAAAGTAATTTTTTTAATATGACTTTTAGAAAAATAAAATTGAATAAAAATTAGATTGGGTAACATGATTTATATTTAGATAGGCCTTTATAAAAATTAATTTGTAAAACAGAAAAACTGTTTTGATCATGATTAATAAGTAAGTTTAATTTGTAAAATGACCAAAATGGATATGAATTTATAAAAGATAATAATTTCAAATTATTATAATAGGAAAAAGTTAAATTTAACGAACAAAAGATATTTAAATTAGAAATTACAGTAATATAAAATTTTTTAAACCAAATAATATTATATAATTAATTGGATGATATATTGTATACAATTTATATAAATAAAAAATTAAAATTAAAAATAAAAATAAAAAATATTATAAAAACTGTTAAAAATTATTTTTAGTTAAAAAATATTAAAAATAAATAATTAAAAATTGAGTGAGAAGAAAAAAAATATATAATGAGAAGCATGATCGTGCTTAAAAAATAGTTTTTGACTTCAAATTGGTCAAAAACTATTACAAACAACAGCCTCTAAATTTACAATTCTCTGCTCAAACCGGTCACCAAACAGATCCTCTGTGCCCTTCAAGGCGGTGGTAAGAAAAGCCGGACAAAACGATGTCGTTGTCGTGTTTGGCAGGCGGCATGGAACAAGGGTCATTTCTCGCAGTCACAGCCCAGCCAGAGATTTTTATTTCCTGGGAAATTTTCGAATTTTCATATTTCAAAACTTGAAAGCGATCCTGTGTATCCTGCAGCCATTCATATAATTCGTGGTTCAGGTGAATCCCCTTGTCCATAGATTCTCCCTCAATTGCTATTGTTGATTCTTCGCTCTCTTTCAACCTCACTTCCCAATTGGTTTCAATACAATCGCTGGATGAGCTAAGCTGATTCTCAACAGGTATGCCTAATCCCATTTTATTATCTTTCTCAGGTTTGCACTTGTAACTTTTCAATCATATATAGCTTAGTTTGCGAGCCAAATCATGTCTTTATTGTAAGATACGAACCCACGAACGCAGACCATGTTACAGCTGTTTTCTTCATGAATTTCACTCGTTTTAATTATAATCTTGATTGCTATCTGTGTGACCAAAAGTAAAAACCAGAATAATTCTTTGTAATGTCTGAGGTTTTGATTGTTTCTGTGTCTGCTTATATATACTTCATTCTACTCTTCTAACTCTGTTCTTCCTAAACCTTTCAAATTTTATTTTGAAGGAAGCAATATCATGGTCAACCATGTTAACGTTGAACGCTCCCAGAGCTGTTGTAAAGTGCCATTTGTATCAGGATTCAGCGCCTGAGCAACAAGCATATCCATCGAAGTCCAATAATGTTAATTTCTTAAATTGTAGCTCTAGTTTTCCTAAACCGTTCGGGAGTCCCCACAGCACTACATCTCATAGTTCTCCATTTTCCCGGAAATGTGATAAGCAGCAAAAGAGCCTTCATATATTGCATCATGTTGCTACACATAAATGGCTGGTGAGCCTCTTCTGTTCTGTGGTCTGTTGCTTGTGTTTAGTCCATAATTTACTCCTGGTGATTGATATGTTTTACCGTGACATTCATTGTAGTGTGGGTTACATGATCCCATCTCATCAGATGATGAGTTCCGGTCATCACGCAATATAGCAATCAGCCTGTTTAGGCGATACAGAACTTTTGTTGATCGTGGGGGAGGTGAAAATCTGAAAGTAAATTTAGAAGCTTACTTGATTTGCTTCCCTTATTCGGTTTTTCATCCTTTCTTTTGGTTTGAAGACCTATTTTCTCTGTTTTCACTCACAGGAGTTCATAGCTGCTGGGGTAAACGCATATGCATTAGGATGCACTGATGAAGGGATAAGAAAGAACTGAATGATATGAAGGACTCAGGTGTGGAAATTGAAGCAATGCGGAGTTATGGGGAAGTACAAGTTTGAAATCCAAGATTATCTCAGAGGAAGTAAGTTTTATCTCAGCTTGAATCTAGTTGTACAGCTAATTTGAAGTCATGATTATCACAAATTCTCCTATTCCCCCTTTTCTTAGTATTAGCCTTATGATGTTTTTTAGAGCTTATACAATGCTAATCTAAAGGGGAGGAATTCTGCCTTCCTATTCTCTTCTATCCTGCATAGCCATATGCAGCATTACTATTTTCTGAAAACTGACTCACCTTAATGGTTCAAATGCCTAGCCTCTTTCTGGCTTTTGACTCAAAACTATATTTCTTCGCATTCTGGAAGCAAACAGGCTGCCTTGAAGAAACAGCGCTAAGTTAATTTAGTGGACATTATGTGTGCTAGATCTCACCGGTATCACTTTCTTGTTTGTTTGATGCAGCTTAATGAGTGCGTTCTCTGGCTAAGCATTGTATTCATCACCATCTTGTGTACGCCCCAACCAACTATTGTTAGATGGTCATCTACACCTCCAGTGTCAGATGAAGTGAGGCTTCAGTGGAAAGGCTTTTGTGCCCTCATAGCAAATGCATATTTTATGAAAGGAATGGCTTGGTGAGATGCCTTACTTGCTTTATATTAGACTTAGTGAAGATGCTTAAATTTACAAGAAAAACCTTCCGTTGGTAAATCATAATATTGCCTGCTATGTGATCATTGAAGGCTTCCTGTAAAGACTCTTCAACTAGAGCAAATGGCTGTCATGGGGCAAGCTGAGAAGCCATCAGTTGTTGCAAGCCGAATGCTATTAGTCTTTAGCACACTCGAGGTTTGCCTTATGCTGCTACATTCTGTGGAAAATGTCTGGATTCATATCACTGTCATATATGTGGGATATGTTTACCGATCAATACGGAATATGTCAAACTCACTTAGGACCAACTTAATCCTCGTGATATTCTTTTACTAGATTGTAAAACTGAAAGGATAAAAGAAAAAGATGATCAGAGAGGATCTGGATATGGTGTATTGTTTAGAGATTAAATTTTTCAAGAATCTAATGATAAATACCTAAAAGACCACAAGTTTTGTCACTCCATGGTTGGTAGCTAGGTTTTTAACTTGACATATTTTCTCACGATTGCGTGGCGTTTGAGGAATAGACTGTCTGTTAATGGATTGTAAGGAGTTAGTTTTGCTATAAATTTTATTACATATGTTGATTGATATGATGTTGCGGACTGTGCAGGTGGTGAGTCCACAGTGGCCAAGAGTGTAGAGCATAAGATCTAGTTATTTCCTCAAGAATTCGCACGTTGACTTGAATTCATGTTTGGCAGATGAAGGTCATTAAGAAAGACAATAAAGTCGAGCATGTGGGGCTCAAAATATACTGTATAGTATAGTCACTCATGGTGAAACGTTAAAAGAAGGGGAAAATGAACTTGTGTTGAGAAGGTGTTGGTATGTTTGAATGTGGCACAATCAAGCAGCATTGTTGCCTGGTTGTGTGGAAGAATATTTCATTGTACATTAGCACTTATTATATATATTATATGGCATACATGATACGTTTTAAGTCTGGTATTTGCAGGATTTGACCGTGAGGAGGATAACTGTAAAGGGTATGATATGAGATAGATAAACAACTCAAATGGTGTTCATTTTAACAACCATATCAATCAAATTTGATGGTTAGAGATTCCGCCCAGGCAAGTCCCTTTCCCCCTTGCTTCCTGTACATCCTGAAAGATCAAACCCTAGCCGTTGATTCTTACTCCAGTACCACCACCATTGCCATGGCCAAAACCTCCAGCAGCTCCAACCCTACCGCCCCCTTCTCGGCCTCCTCTTCCCCACCTGCTTCATATCCTACTTCATGGCCATGCCCACCAGGGCACCTCTGCCATGCCTCCTAAAGAAACTCACACGGCTTCTCCAGCTTCTATAAGAGCTACTAATGCCATTGTCATGGCCATCAAATCTCCAATCTCCAACGATCTAGGATCAGAACATCTGCATTTCTCCCACAACCGATGCCACTCAGTACAAAATGTAATTGACAATAAGAGATCACTAGCTTAGCTTTGCATAGGTGAGGATAGATATATTAGTCGGCACAATCATTGACTAATTGTCATGTAAGGACTCACGCACCTTAATTTTTTTTTTACCTAATATGTTAATCAAGTTGTTGTATAGATGTAACGATGCAAATGGAAACTTTTATATATCATCTGTATAATTTATTAGGGAAGATGATGGCAAACACTAGTTCGTTAGGCTGAATCCAGTACCATGATTCATTATACACAACCACCCACCCAAATAAAGATACAAAATGATGTATTCATGTGTTAATTAGGAGAAATTTTATTTTTTTTCATACATAACAACCTCATTTAATTTAGATGTGGACGAATTAGTCACAAGGGTCTACATAGATGAAGCAGAGTTTGAAGGGAAATAACAAGGATTGGAATTGAACTCAATTAAGGTTGTAGCCCCTTGATAACCCCTCCGCCATATCCCCCACCTCCGCCTCCGCCTCCGCCGCCACCTCCACCCCATCCTCCACCTACGGCACCGCCGCCACCTCCACCCCAACCTCCACCTACGCCGCCGCCGCCCCCCAACCACCACCATATCCTCCATTTCCAGATCCAAAACCGCCTCCAAAACCAAATCCTCCACCACCACCAACGTAACCGGAAAAGTGGTGAAAGAAGGTCTTGTCTTGGCCAAATCCATAATAAGGCTTGTGATTCCCAAACTTCCTTGCGGAAGTAATGGCAGGAAGGATAAGAAAAGCAAGTAAAAACAGCTTAGAATAAGTAATCATTAGTGACATTAGAGAATTCTATGACGTGTGGGTGATACATATAAGAGACGTAAGTTATATATATAGTTGTTCAGACTTCAGACGGTTGCTTTTGTGGTAAGAAGTTGAAGTGTTATGTGAAGGAAGTAAATTTTGCGGTTGGCACCTGTGATTCATATAGAATCCGCTTTCTGCTTCAAAAGCATTGCCCTTATTGTTAGGACGCTCTTGGTCGGTGAGGTCACCAAAAGATCCTTCCAAGTTCTCACATACCTTAACCACACATATTCCTTTGTCACAAATTATGACTCTGTCAGACCAAAAATCAACCTCCTGTCACCAAATCACATTTATCGACATAAAACCAAGGAATACACGCGATTGTCGCATAGTTAAAGCATGCTTTTTAAATAAAAAAAATCTTAGATTCACTGAAAAAAAATGGATGTATAAATTTGTGTTAAATTAATTTGAAACAAGCTGCTATTTGCTGAAATTTTAAATAATATGATTTTTTTTTGCTACCAAATAATATGATTTCACACACACACACACAAGACATTAAGACAGCTAGGTAAAATTGATTTTATGATAAATAAAAGGAGAATGATAGTTAAGTCTAAAAATATGGAATTAATGACAATCAGGTCTCCATATATTTATCTGAAAACTGAGTCGCAAATAAAAAGTCAAACCACTATAATAAATGTTATGAGTCTTAATTATAAATATGATATTTTAAGTTTCAAATCTAACTTCAAATTATTGTCGCATGATTTAATCGCTTTGTATTTTGGCAGTGAATCAATGCTAATTTGCTTAAATATTGAAGACTGAAATTATTACTACATAAGTTTGTTGGCATTAAAACAAGGATCACGATCATTTGAAATTCCAACGTCTAAACTCTGACATTGGAACTTAAGGATATCTAGTTATCTACATCCTTAAACAAGCATTCTCACAAGATAACATAACTTTGCACAGATTAAATAAAGCCGTGCCACATGCTACCTTCGGTCCTTAATCTTAATATAAGATCTCGTTTCAATTTTATTTTGATCATAAATATAAGACCTCAATCTATTTTGTTTCTCATATTTATTCATTTTTTAAAGATAGTCTTTCTAATAATGATAGTTCTAGCTCATAAATTTGATTAGTAAGTATATTTTATGACAGATAAACTTATTTATTATGAATAACTGGTTTAATTTATTTTCTTAATCTACTCAAATTAATTAACTATCTCTTATATTTAGGACCAGAGATAGTACATAGTAAGGGCTCACTAAACCAGCTACGACCTCCAAATTAAATGCCAATTAATTAATATAAAAGTTTTGAACAAAGATGTTATGGTTTGCTATAGAGTGCTCTCTCTCTCTCTCTCCTGGGCACCACATGAGCTGAAGTAATTAACATTAGTAATAACTAACGCTATGTCGTTCTCGAGGCTTTTACATATAATTAAATTTAAAGGTCAAAATAAATTGAACCCTGAAAAGCTTGTGTTGGCATGTGGGCTTGCAGGTTGAGCCAGAGTGAGCTCAAGCGAAACGTCGTCGTTTGCGTGTGGCTGAATTGAACCTTTCGAGCTCCTTGATGACGCCTCACTTATGTCTTCAAATCTTTCAACTTCGCTTTCAGGCAAAACCTTTTCTGCAGCATCATTCATCAGCTGAAAAACATAAAAAAAAAATCTCATTATATATATAAAGCACGTTGGAGTGAATAATGTTAAATAATTAGATGTGGGAAATTAATTAATTAATTAATTGATATTACATGGGCATGATGAAGGGTCTTGAAGAGATCGTTGAAGACGATGTAGGAGTGAGTCTTCTGTAGCGACACAGTCCCACGATTCCTGGCATATATATCACAGAAAGACAACATGTTGAAAGCTGAAACTCCTTTTCTGGCTAACGGATACAAACCGAAACCGAAGTTTTCAGTTTCATATGTTTCATTTTCTCTGTAACTTTGGTTCATGTTTGAATATCATCAGAGTATTTAATTAATTTGCCGTTACTCTTTGTTTTCCATACACATGTGCATATGCATCCGTGCGTATATGTACTTGTGCACAGAATGTGCCCACTTTAACCCCTATATATGTGTACGCTTCGTTTTAAGTATATGAATCATTCGTTAAACTCTAACAAAAAAAATTATGTAACTATATGAACCAAAGCCAACAATTTAAAATTACAATTAGGATTAAAATCAAAATTCGATCAAACTATAAAAGATAAACAATGATATTAAGCTTTATTTTAATTATCGTGTAGTTCGAGAGAGCTACCACTAACTAATAAGCTGGACAATCTTCGGATTTGACTTAATAATCCTACCTATAGGGCCATATATGCAAGCTAAGTGATTAACATGCGCTCCCACTGTAAATGTGAAATAAACTTAAAAATGAGTCATATATAAATGCTCAAAATTCCAGAGGGCGTGTTCATAACTTAAAAAACCGCATACATAATGGATTATCACATAGTATATAATACTTTTGGTCCTAATTATAAGATTTTATTTGTAAATTATAAACAAGATCTTATAATTACAACCGGAGGTAGTACTTATATGAAATTTGTGCGAATCATATCAATGTCTCACGTGCAACTGAAAAAAGATATATGTTGGCTCACTGTATCTTTAAGAGGGACACAAGAGAAAGAAGGTTGCTAATAAACAAGGCCACAGAAATCGTACCAATGTGGTTGGATTATTGGAGGATGCTGATTCATATAATAGTGAGTTGGGTAGCTCTGCTCCAGAATCCTGATGTTGACGGATTCTTCATTCTGTTCGCCGTAGCTGATGATGAATATAACGCTCCTCCTTCCAAACTTCTCCTCTTTGTTTCTTCCATCACACACACAGATATAAGCTTCGAAATATCATAATCATATAACTATTCTTGAAAATTCTTCCACTAAGGCCTTTTGGTGAACGAATAATAATCATATTCTTATAATTTTGAGAAACTAGGTCGCATAAAAAGATCAATCGGCACCACATTTTCATTGGAAAAATTTGTTAAAGGTAACTGCTTGAAAATTTTATTAGCTAAAGTTGCATAAATTTAAATGGTTGCAATTCTTTTTCAACTATTTGTACAACACACATATATCCTGTTTTTAAAATTTTACATCCAGTTAAACATAGATTGTCCACAGTTGAAGAAAAGTTGCACCATAGAACTTTAGCCAATAAAATTTTTCTCATCTTATTGTTGAGAAAATCATGCGAAAACTAATTAATTAGCTGACGTGGTCATATTGTTGGCTTTTCCCCTTTTCCTCATCTTATTGTCTACATTCCATGTATATCACTAAAAGCATGACATTTCCAACTTCATAACATACACCAACTTATACACATACTACATTCACGCGCGCGTGAGCACGCGTGTGTGTGCATGTGTCACATACTGCATTCACATGCACGCATATACACAAGCACACGTGCACACGCGAGCGTGTATTTGATTTCACGTTGAAAACTTCCAAAATTATCATGACTGTATATACATTGTCACATATTATATTTAGTATAGTGTTTACTTGTTTCAGTTTCAATATAATTGTATGTATTCAATATATAGAAGACTATATATAAAAAAGAAGATGGATACTTATATATACATTGAACTTGTGCCATAAGTAACTGATTGTAATAGATGTATACCTTCCATCTCATGTTTCATGCTCCTATACATCTGCACAGCAGAAAATTTAAGGTATAAACAATGTATTAGTTTGCAACACATAATTTTTTTTATTTAAAAAAAAAGAATCTTATTATTATTTTGCTCTAAGGGGAGAAGGGGGAGAGAATCATTTTCTTTTTTCTCTTTAATTTTATGAGACTTGAACCTGACTTTATTCAAACATCACAGGTGACGTTGTCACTGGAATAACTTGTCAATAATTTTCAGTGTATATTACCTGAAGGTGGCTCTTAACATGAGAAATAGTCAGTCCCTTCACATTCATCAGATGCAAAACCAACTTTGGAGTTGCCCCTTCAAATTTCATATTCCAAATCAATACCAATTAGTGAACAAATCTGATTAAAAAGTATGGAAATGGGGTGATTCTTATGTTGCTAGGAATCAGCGAAAGGAAGAAAAGAAACAACTTAACTGTGTTCTCCACCAAGCCTCTTAACTGCATGCACAAAACATTCATGAAGCTCCGGCGTCCAGCGAAGGCGAGGCAACCTGGATCGAGCATAGGGCCTAATCGCCGGCGAATTCTGGCTTATTATCTCCGGCGATGAAGCAGCATTATTGGGACCCCAGCCACCAAGTCCCGCCTGAGATGCAACTTCTGAAGCGCTGTTATCAGTGTTAACCACACTGCTAAGAGCAGGAGGAGAAGACGAAGAAATGGAATTGTTCTGAGGAATCTTCTGCGTCTCCATTATTGTTTGCTGGATCTCTTTCTTGCGCTAAGGGAGGATGATAATGGGGTCTTTGTAGAAACAAAAGAGAATAAATACTAATAAGCACGACTCTGGGCCAAAAGGTTTGTCCTTTTGTACAGCTTTTGTTAGCTTTCAATTGGGTCAGTTATAGTCCTTTGGAGTTTCGATGGATATGAGGAAAAAACTTGGGACGCGGAATTCCAGAAACCAGAGGTTTTGTTCAAACATGCTTTCATGATTGGGTGAAAATGAAATCACTAACCTCTCTCACTCTCTCAGTTACTTTGGACATTCCCTTTGGTTCATTTCCTTATTACTTTCTGTCTCTTAAATGTGAATATCATAGTATATTTATTATATAATATGGAATTAAGCTCACACTAATCAATGATTCTTCTGCCCAAGGAACGTAACACGTGAGAAGTGGAATATATGTATGATCTACTTTTTTAATATGCAGTCATTTATAAACTGCCTTGTAAGAAAAAGAAAATCTTTTTGTTTTTTTGTTTTTTTAGAATTTAGTCGTCTGCTAGCTGTATTGGGTGATGAGTCACCCACCTTGTTACGAAGGAGAGCCACCTAAAGAGATTTCTGTAACTCCATGTTCTTTTTGAACTAAAGGGATAAATATTGACAAGTAATAATATGAAAAGTGATATCAAATTTACTATCTTTTGGAAAACTTTTTATTGGATTAGGTTACAAAGCTACCAGCCCAATAATTATATCTTGACAAAAATATTTTCTCCCACATTGTAATTTAAAAAACGTATTTTATTGATAAACAAAATAAGACTTATTTTATAATTTACATTACAAAATAAGTCTTATATTTAGATTTGAAAGAGTAATTATTTTTGTTTGTTAGAACTTTATTGATATTTTCTCTTGAGTTAAAGAGGTGAAATTATCATTAGCATGCTTGGGAAATAAGTCAAGAACTGAAGCCCATGTCCTTGTCAGCGCATATCCATGTAATCTATTTTGAGCATTAGTTAAGAACTTACGCAGGACCTTAAGGATCCTAAAATTGCCAAAGATCGCCGAAATCAAACAACTATGGCAGCCAAAATTTTGAATCCATTTCTTTTTTGGAAAAATCTTAGGTACGTCATATCATATTGTACGATTTTAAGAGAAAAGTCTAAATCATATCATGACATCAGAAAAAATATTTTATTTGTAAAATAGTACTGCAAAAAGGTTAATAGAATATATGTTATATATATATATATATATATATAAATATATGTGTGTGTGTATATGCCACGCACTTACTCCACATGTGATACTGATAGCAGGAGGAATTGTGCCTGCGTAAAGTGATTGTGTTATCAATAACGATACTATCATTTTGAAATGTATGATGACCCTTGCGTCTTGTGATCGATGATTTTAAAAGGGGGAAAAATTATTTTCATGTGGACATATGAAGCATAATTAACTATATTAGTAGGTAATATGTGAAATATATATGGAGCTCATTTATGTAAATTACTTTATATGTATGTCATAATTTTTTTTCTAAATGTACGTGAGTTTAAATCCCACTATTAAAATGAGAATTTTGTTTGGAAAAAATCTGCAAATATTTTTGTAAATATTTTTTTAAAATTTGAAGACATGTTTTTAATCTTGAGCAGTTTTAAGAACTTAGAGCAAGAAATTGAAGCTATTTCTGATGATTGGTGTGAGAGAAATAAAAAATTTTCCGTATGCGGCTAGTCACTTTGCTTGGGGTTACTAGACAATTAAGAATTATTTAACAATTTATTTGGCGAACAAGAATATTTAACACTTGAGATTTATCTTAAAAACTACTGCAGTTCCATATAAAAAAAAGAATTAACTTCTCTTTCCGTTGATGTCTTTGATTTTAAAATTGTTTTATCAACAATGCCAAAATCAAAACCGTGCTGGTTATATAACGAAAGTCCAAACAGTTCAAAATATCTCGGGATACCCGTCCAGTCCACACGTTGATCAGCTTCTTTGCAAATTTGATATAATCACTTTGAATTTTGAAGTGAAATAGAAAGAATATACCACTTCTAGTTCTAATTATAAGACATCATTTAGTATATGAGATTCCGTACATTGACAGGTAATAATAAGGAGTGGATCAAGTGAAGTGTTTGATATCCTTCAGCAAAAAACTTGCGACTGGAACAATTACGTATAGCAGTATCACACCATCGGCTACAATTTTCTTAATTCAACCATAATCTGATAAAATAGCAGACATGCTGCATCGTCCAATAAAAAATTGGACTCGAACACACAAATCAATAATAAACTGGCCGGAGCTCAAGCTGAGCTCAATGAGTAACTAATGCTAAATTATAAAGGCCTAATGTCATCCGATTACAACGTAGCGAATCAAAGATTCGAATTCTTAATAAAAGGATAACTAAGTACTGTGCAGCTGTGGTTAATCAAAGTAAAGGCCTAGTGCGTCGACCTCTTGCCCTGCCACAGAGAAGTGCGTTCTTTGGGATGGGATATTCGTCCCTCCATGACTTAGACGATGTGTACACTCTCAGATACAATTGTTGTCCCAGGTACTGCCTCCCCCAATTCTCTGATCTTATGTTCCACATTCCCACGTTGTCCAGTGCCACGTAGATCGCTGTCCATGACCTCGGGTACACCTGATTATTATCATCCAATTCCCTTCTGCTATATCACACGTACACAAATCACATATTAATGGAAATTAATTAAAGCCCCCATCTTTAATTACCTGAGTGGTGCATCTCGCAACAGCGTCTCTCAGATTGTAACCCGCTCTACTTGCAGCTGTCCACTGTCCACTACCGAACCTGTATGTATATTTTCCATATTGCTCATAAAAATGTCAGACATTTCGATACAGATAAATGTACAGAAGGTGAAACATGGAAGGGCCTACGTACCCTACGACGAAGAAGGAATAGCCATCGATGTGCCATGACTGAAGGGAGTTTTCCCAGTTCTGGAACACGATCTCTGCGAATTCATGGTAGTTTGCGCCCAAAACTGAAGTTTGAAGGTAGGCGTTCCCGCCGCCGGCTGGGTAGGAGGGGATGCTTCCGACGGTGAAGACGCCGGGGATGTTGAAGTAGTCGGCCAGCTTGAGAGGGGTGTCAGGTTCAACGTATGAGACGCCGTTGACGGCATACCTTTGCTTGCCGTTGATGTGAGGAGCAGAGTTTGCGAAGACGATGGTTCGAGACGGTTTGATCAGTCCATAGTGGTATGAACCCTGGGGGTTTGGTCTCGGCCCACTTGCCGTAAGGTTTTGCCTGGTTTGAGTTCGAGCCCCGCGTCAGAGGGAAGGAGACAAATCAAAGCAGACGGGCAAATTTGTGATGGAACAACATAAATTCCATTTTTATTTATTTTTAAAAATAAAATATTATCTTTATCAATATTAATAATACATATTAAAATACAAAGAGTGTCATAAAAAATCTGACTTTTCTCATGCAATGTTTCTTTCAATTTTTTTAATATGACTATTTAAGTGGACCATATTCGAGTATTGTTGGTCCTAATTAAAAATAATTCTCTCAAAAATATTTTGAGCATTCATACAGATCCCAAGTTAAGACTTTGTGCTTTATTAGCCAGAGTCAACACCTGTTAGTTAATTATTTAATCCTTCTCCGCAAATATTATTGGGCTCCATGTGATTCCCCTTTGTTTAATTTTTTGCATATCCAAACGAGAATTAGATATTAATAGAAAGGGGTCAGGCTTAGGTAGAGGGCCCAAATACTCATCATCAGTATTTGCCTTTGGATCGAAATCATTAGCAATAGTAATTTAGTATTACATTCAGAAAATTTCTTGTGGATTCGGCTAATCAAATCGTTTTGGGACTAAGAAATTAGTTTCTAAGGGAAATGGCCAATCATGCATATCGTTTCAAAATCACAAAAATCACAAAACAATCCCAAAGAGCATAGGGCTTGAAATATTAGTAAATGCAAAAGTGATTTAAGGAGTTGGGAGAGTACCTGATAGTTCTGGCCTGAGAGAGAGAAGAAGCAATATCCAGGGTTGGTCCTGGAGGAAAAGGACCAGATGCTTTAGTATGTGAATTGCTATAGTGAAGAATGGCTGTATTTTTTAGCACCCTCCTGGTAAATCTGGTAGACACGGCTATGTAATAGTCCCGGGCAGGTTGGTCAGCCGTCACCAGAACTGAGTAGGACTGCCCTAAATGGATGTCAAGTGAAGAATACGTCTGCTGAATTGTATGAGTCCCTTCGACCTCCACGAGTTTCATATTGTGCCCTTGGATTCTCAGGTTTATGGACGTCGTCAACCCCACATTTGATATCCTGAATCTGTATGTCTTCCCTGCACATACCATGTTATAATCACCACCACATGATATATATATATAGAGAGAGAGAGAGAGTCACTTGTGGTTAACACATGAATTTACCTTGCTCAACAGTGAATGTGATTTCATTCCACCCGCGTCCGTTAATGAGCAGACCATCTGGGAAGGGAAGGTGATGGCCATTCGCTAGCATTCTTCTCAGTCTCTGCAATATATATAGCAGAGAGGGACAACGCATAAGTATCAAGTATGAAGCATGGAAGAGGACGAAGAGAGTGATAACGATGCAAAGGTGTGTGTTTGTTTGAATTACATGGTGGTCTCTCTTGAACCAATCTCCAGCGAGTATGGTGAAGTCGCCCGAAGGAGGAGGGAATGGGACAGGAATCCTAGGACGGCTCCAGATTCTGATGCTTCCGAATCCTCCGGCAGCTTTATGCATTTGCAGAGAAGGGAAGTAGAAGAAGCTTCCTATCTGATCTTTAGTTCTCATAATGTATGTGAAGTTCTTCCCTGGTGGGATTGGACAGTTCGTTCCAGAAACACCATCCTGCCAAGAGTTCCTCCTGTGCTGCAACCCATTCCTGCACAATTTGCAACCCATATCTCCAGCTTCATTCAACTAAATCATTCACTTCAATGAATCTCTTTAAGTTTGCAAATTTACAACTATAGTTAAAGAGATTTAGCTTTTATATCTGATAGATGATAGTTTCTGCCTACGCTTTTTCTTCTAATAAGCTGCTAATCGAGATTATTGTATTTAATCACCACATCAACCTCCAAAATAATTAAAGAGGTCAACTTATATAAGGCCTCTGAAAATTTACGTATCCGAGGGTAAGTTCACGTGATCAACAAAAAGATGGTATCTCGTGAATATTATCAGCATTTACATTCTATTCCCCGCATCTCACTTTTGCAGAAAGCTCTGTTTCTAGAATGCCAGGGCAGAGGATCAAAAGGAAACAAAGAGAAAAACACAAGGTAAAAATAGGAATGTGATGTACCATGAAATGAGGAATGGTTCTGGGAGGTAGTTGTAGACGCGGATCACCAAGTTATCATTTGTGACCGCATCTAGTTGAGGCCCAGGGAATTGGCCATTAATCAAGATCCCCTGCAAGATTTAAGCCAAAGCAAAGAACATTGAATCCCAAATATTTGAATATTGAACCAAGAACACCTATCAATCTGTTCAGCACACACGAAAGGAAAAATAGTTCCCTTCTCCACAAAAATATAGGAAGTCTTCAGAAAGGTAGAAGAAAGGGAATGAATGAGACAGAACAATAATGCAAGTACATACCCGTTGCTTCACACCCAGAGGGTAAATGTCGCCGTACGTGATCTTCCAAGTGAGGAATCTATAAGGGTCTTCAGAGTTGACGCCATTGACAAGAAACATAGCAAGAATGAGAACTGTAACGACATTGCTAGCTCTCATTCTGATCTCAGACACTTGCCTTTTTGTCAAAGGAATGTCTGTGTGCAAAGAAAGGAGGGAACTTTAGTTGTTTGGGCAAATGGGTATGGAACAGAATGTGTGTAGAGCAAAATATGAAGCCTAATAAAAAGGCCCCGCACTCAGTCAGTCACTCCCAGTCCTATGAAAGGCTAAACCTCTAGAGGGATTATGTACCTTAAAAAACTCGAACTTTTTGTTTTGCTTATGTTGTTTCAGGGAAAGTGCGTAGTGGTTTTGTATGGGAAGAGTTGTCAGTTGGCTCTTCAGGTGAAGGAACAGTCACATGTTAATGTAAGGGGGGAACACAAGTTCAGATCCTGGGCTTGTATTATTAAATTTAACACGATATGTTGAAGCTGGTAATTTCGTCTTTTTGTATATTTTTTTGTAATTGTATAATCTACACGTTTATATCTATGATAAGAAAATTATAATGAATCAAGTTATTTAGAGGACATGAATAACATGATTTTTATTTGCCAAGCCACATCAAGACCACACTAATTAATACTTCCTTTGATTCTTAGCATAAGATTTTTTTTTTATTTTGGTTTTAAATATAAGATTTCAATCTATTTTGTTTCTTATATTTATCTATTTTTTTTAAGATAGTCTTTGTAATATACTACTTTCAATCCTAAATATAAGAACTAGTTGACTATTTTAAGTAAATTAATAAAATTAGTTAAGTTAATTATTTATAATAAATATGTATTATCTTTTCTAAAATATCATTGCTAATCAACTTTACTAGCTAAAATTATGATTATTAAAAATACTATTTTGGACAAAAATGAATAAACATAAAAAACAAAATAAATTAAGATTTTATATTTATGATTAAAAATAAAAATTAAATAAGATCTTATATTAAAAATAAACAGTAGTATAATAATTAAATAATCTGGGCAAAGAAGAGCACCTGTGAAAAAGGGCACACGTCTCAATGGTCACGGATCATAGGCTGTCTGGCCGAGGTTGTACCATCTTAGTGTGATCCTATTAAGCGGAGTTGATGAAAATGGTTTTCTTGTTTATTAATGTATATCGAAATTAATGAAGCAGTGTGCGGCTCACGGGCATCTGACATTTTTCATTCATAATTAGTGATAAATTATGGCCATTAACATATAATATATCTTTCGAGTTTCACTTGGTCAGTCGTGTCATTATGACCCCATTAGCGGCACTAATCGTCTTTGTCATTAGGTTCTTGTCTCTTCATGGGGGAAAAAACCCCGGAAAAAACTAATTAATTAGCTCTTTTTATTAATATAATATCCAGGTTTTAAAGTTCTAGTGATCAGAAAGCTTGTCCCAAAGTGTTTTTACTTTTATTTTTTTTAAATGATTAGTCAGAAAGCAGTTTAGTTCCACTATATCAGTTAATATTAATATTAATCAGAGAAGTTTGATTATTTATTTCATATTTTTCATTTACATTTAATTTTTAAACTGGTCCCTATATAACTTAATTAGATGATTGGGAGAATCATGTTGAACAAGGAAAATATAAGAATATTTAGCCTAAAATGCCTTAAAATATGAAATTACTATGAAAGACCAAATCAATAAAAACACATCCAAAGTGACTCATATACCTTCATTGTCACATGCCCATGCCCTCACTGCCTTACGCAGTTACTTCTTGCCCATCTCTCATTCCAAAAACCAAAAGCTTTAATGTGGCTCCTTATAAGACCCCTTTTCAATTCATTCTCCTTATTTTCCAGGTGATATTTGCCATTGCTAAGAAACCATTGGGTCTCTTGTAACTCATCCTACTCTTACTGTCTTTAGTCTTTGATGCAAAAGCCAGTTAATTAATTTAGATAAATTGAAAAAAGTTAAATCAATTACTCCTCCGGTTCTAAATGCAAGACCCTTATACACACTAGGATAAGGGTCTTATATTTAGGACCGGAGGAGTACTTAATTCTAATAAATATCACATATTGACATGATCTACCTGAAATTTCTATATGTAACATAAAATTATAAGTTAAAATGTATCTAATATCCTAAAATATTTTTTCAGATACATCTATTTGGTATTTTAAAGTATTTTGTGATATATCTAATATTCTAAAATATTTTTGCCCATACGCCCAAAACCAACTTTATAAGTAGCTCCCACGTACAGTGGAGGAGTAATGTGTATTCTCACTCCATATTCAGAAGCCTCGTCCCCTCGCCAAAGAAGCCACTGGGTCCACACCGTCCATTGAATAGGGCAGAAGCCTTCTGGGCCTTTTGGTCCGAAATCGTTCGTCTGGATGAGCCATGCTTTGGGCTTGCTGGTAAGGACCCAACTTTTCTTTTCCTTGTATATACTTATTATTAACATTAACACCACAAATAATAAAATTTTTCTCTGAGTTTGACTTATTTAATATTCCATTCTTAATATAAGGCTCAATTAACCAATTTAAAAAATAAAAAAACTTAAAAATTACTCAGCATATGTTGTATGATCTCTAAAAAAATAGTTGTATATATCATTAGATTATATATTAGTTTGTAAATTGAGTAAATTAATTTAAAAAAATCATAAATATAATAATTTAAAGTAATTTATTTAACTTCTTTAATATCCTCAAAGTTGTCAACTAGATCTTATATTAAGAAGCAGGTGTAATATTAATAAATAAAATTGTTACATGCACATACAAGCATGTCAAGACTACTTTTGTTATTATGCAGAGGGATTCCTTTCTAGCAGATCAATATTCACTAACGTGATTTTAAATAAGCACTAATATTGCCAAGCAAGCCAAGCCCAACTGTGTTTTGCGGGGAACATTATTGTCTTGTTGTTGCTTGTTCTGTGCGGCTCACTTGCAATGTTTCCTTGGTGAAGCCGACGTGGTCTGTTTAGCAGTAGGAGTCCAGAATCAGAGTATCCTCTCCTGATTGAACGGTTTGATTAAATTATTGCCAATGACCAATATGGGAACATGCCGAGGAGGAAGATGCTTAGATCTTGGGAAGTTGGGAGTTGACCTTATTCATATGTTTTACGGGTTGACTGCTGATAACTGGGCGTGACACTTGAAATACCAGCTAGAGATAGAATTGAAGTGAAAATAAAAGAGCTAAAAAATCTATAAGAAATTCATATGGATAGATGCCAACATATTGAGATTACAAGTGATATCAACTCGGTCATCTCCAATAAGAGAAAACTTCATGCTTTTTTTTTTTTTTTGCCATAAAAATTTCATGCTGTTGGATTATAAGATGATTGACAGTTGCTTGAATTTTTAATTTAAAAAGAGGGACAGACCTTGGGCAGCATAAGAAAAAAGAGGTGATTTATGATGAGAAAAGTTTTTTTTTTAAAAGAAAAGGTTTGAAATAAGTAGACTTTTTTCATAACAGAAGGTTGAATGCAGCAAGGAAAGAAGCAACGTCTCTGTGAGGATCTGGGCCAGGCTGGACTGTGGAGGGAGGGTCAAGTGCCATTGGAGCACCTTCTTCAATAAATGAAAAGCCTCTACAGCAATTCATCATCTTTTTTTTAAAAAGTCGACCTTTTTCCGCCCTGTTTCTCCTCCCACTAGTAAAGCCAACCCACCCCCAACCCCACTTTTTTCTCCCTTAATTAACAATTACAATAAATTCGCGTTGTTGCTTTTTTCCCAGTAATAAATATCAACGCAAAATGAAACAGGCATGACTTGTCCTTTTTAAAATTATTGTCGAGGGCTTCAAACTGAGGCTAATTCAAACAGCCACGCCACAAGAAACACGGGTGTCTTGTAGCACACAAGCATGCCGTAAAACTGGTGCCAATTGCGATTACTTTTTTAGTGTCTTCTCCACTCTTCTTCTATCTTCCCACTGTACAGCTTAGACAGTTCAGTGATCTAAACCACGAAAAACCCACCTACCAGGTACCAGCATATACTGTCACTCCCATTTTTGTACCCAAAAATATAAAGAAGCAGAAAGGAGAGGGAAGCTTTTTGGAAGATAATGCTTGCATCTGTAGCTGAACCAGAAGCAGAGGATGAGGAGCTCAACCTGAATCTCCTGTTCAATGGCAAACTCTAAGTTTATCTTCTTCTTCTTCCTCCTCCTCCTCCTTGTTGCCATTTCATCTGGAGGTAATTCCCGAGAAATCTTCATCCTTTTCTGTAATTTATCATTCCCTTGTTCTTAATTGCTTTCTGGGTTTCGCAGCTCGCCAAGATAACGTGCCATTTGTGGGTTTTAACATTGGTACTGACGTTTCGAATCTGCTTTCGCCGTCCGACCTCGTCGCCTTTCTTCAACTTCAGAAGATAACCCATGTTCGGCTGTACGATGCCGACCCCGACACCCTCAAAGCTTTGGCTAGAACTAATATTCGGGTCGTTGTCGGCGTACCCAACAACCAGCTCCTCGCAATCGGATCTTCCAACACCACTGCCATCTCCTGGATCAAGCGAAACATCGTCGCTTACTACCCCGCTACTCTCGTCACCGGAATTTCCGTCGGCGACGAGGTCCTGACTACCATACCCTCTTCGGCCCCCATTCTTCTTCCCGCGATTCAGTCCCTCTATGATGCCCTCGTCGCTTCGAATCTCCATAACCAGATCACGATTTCCACCCCTCACGCTGCTTCGATCATTTTGGATCCTTTTCCTCCGTCGCAAGCTTTCTTCAATCAAAGCCTCGTCTCTGTTATCCTTCCTCTGCTTCAGTTTCTTTCCAAGACCGGCTCGCCATTGATGATGAATTTGTACCCTTACTATGTGTTTATGCAGAACAGAAAGGTGGTTCCTCTGGACAATTCATTGTTTAAACCGTTGACGCCATCCAAGGAAATGGTCGACCCCAATACTCTGCTTCACTATACCAATGTTCTAGACGCCATGATTGACGCTGCTTATTTCTCCATGAAGAATTTGAATGTCACAGACGTGGTGGTTTTGGTCACAGAAACAGGGTGGCCTTCAAAGGGTGATTCCAAAGAACCTTACGCTACAAAAGACAACGCAGACACCTACAATTCCAACCTAATCAAGCATGTTTATGATCGTAGTGGGACCCCTTTACACCCAGAAACGACTTCAAGTGTGTATATATACGAATTGTTCAACGAAGATTTGAGGTCTCCACCGTTGTCGGAGGCGAATTGGGGCTTGTTTTACGGTAACACTACGCCGGCTTATCTGCTTCATGTGTCGGGAATTGGGTCTTTTCTGGCGAACGATACGACGAACCAGACATACTGTGTAGCCATGGATGGGGTTGATTCGAAGACATTGCAGGCGGCTCTGGATTGGGCGTGTGGACCTGGAAGAGCAAATTGCTCGGAGATACAACCTGGGGAAGCCTGTTATTATCCAAATAATGTGAAGAATCATGCTTCTTACGCGTTTGATAGCTATTATCAGAATCAAGGCAAGGCTGCTGGGTCCTGTGACTTCAAAGGAGTCGCCATGATCACAACCACTAACCCCGGTAAGTGATTCTTCAAGATCTCAACTTTCTTTGAATTTCGCTATCAAACTTGATCCTCAATCATAATGTCTTGTTAAAATGCTACTTGAGAGCTCATGATGAGTAATGACCCCAATACTTATTGCCAAAATCAGTTGCTCTCGTGGGACGAACATCACACCAATTGAAAGACAACATTGCTTAGTTCTAAAACTGAGCAACAAAATCGAACCTTTTCTAAAACTTGAAATTCATTTTACTTTGTGTTTGGGTTTGAAAAGGGATGTTAGTTAAAAGTTTATAGTAACTACGAAGTTTAATTTCTTCAAGCACCGACAGAATCTTGGAGAGGCACTCAAGTTTTGGTCCTACTATGATGTGAATATGGAAAATAAGAGAAGACTGATAATTGCACTGTCTTGTTGGATTACACTAGCAGAGATTCTTTACTGTGTTTTCTAGATTTCCTTCATTTAGTTGTCAGATTTTATGATATTAAATATTATTCACTTGCTGGCGGTATTGTTTCTTTCTTCCAACCCTGATACAAGTATCATATGCGTATGCCTACCTTACATGAGATAATGCGTGAATCATACCAAAATGGGCTCCACAGTTTTCAAATTTCTATGTTTTCCCTTTTGTTGTTACTGATCAAGTAATGTTTTCCCCCCCTTTTTAACTGTTCTTCTGGGGACTACCATTGCAGGTCACGGGAGCTGTCTATTTCCAGGAAGGTGAGAATCAACCATACTAATATAATGAATATGTAAATGAGATAAAATCTGTGTAGAGATTGATTGCTGTGTGATTGTGTATTATGCAGTAAAACTTTGACGAACAAGACAAAGCAAGTGGTGAACTCTACACAGTTGAGCAGTGGAGGAAATAGGTTAAGAAGCTTTAGGAGTATCAGATTAAGTGCTATTAAACAAGGCTTGCACATTTTCTTGGTTTTTGTACTTCCCACTTTCTTCTTATTATTCCTTTTGTAATGTGCCAATCAGAGCGCCAAATAATTCAATTTCTTTTTTAGGGCTAGAGTTATTGAGAGTAATAATTTTTGTAGGCCGAAACATAGATTTTCCTGGGGGTTTGGAGAGTAGGGTCAGTAATATATATGTTGTTGGGTTTTATTTAATTACCATGTGGATTTCTCTTATAGCATACCATGTAACATGAGACACGGACAATAATACGAAGGGCAGATTAACTTTCGGTTTATGATGTAGTGCTCCTCTGGTTCTTAATTAAAAATTTAATTAACTGATTTAAGTAGATTAAGAATTCTAGTTAAATTAGTTAACATGAGACTTGGCTATCTTACACACCAAACATTCTTAATTTTCAAAACTACAACAATAACAATGGTATTTATCAAATCTATATGATGACTCACCAGCAAACAAGCCCGTTGCACATACTTCCCACTCTGAACTTTATATTTCTGTAATCATTACATTGCAATAATAAGTAAAGTGATCGAAATGAACGGGTTTGCTTCACCTTAAATCAAATAAAGGTAAAAAGAGAAGATATTGAGATGACCGATCACTTGCTTTATTTCTTAAAAAAACTGTGCTTTTGTGTGTTGGGTAAAAAGAACGGGTGATATGCTGTTGAACCATCAATCCAAAAGAATAAAGCTTTTCCTCCCCTGAAAAGATGCTAAAAAGACATCCTCACGATAATAACCAATTGATATGCTTGTGGGTGTGATATTATTATTTATTAATATAAAATTAAATAAGTCAAACTCAAACAAATTTTTTCATTATTTGTGTTGGGACAATAATAAGTACTTGACCAGGGAAAACATTGGAACATACTTTTTCCCCGTTAATGGGGTGTACTAGTCGGTGATTTAAAAAAAAGAAAAGAAATATTAGTCTTAAGCGCCACACAACTCAAATTATTAAAAAAAGGTGGTTTAAAATTATCAAAATACTCCCATGTTTCATACGCCTCCGGTCCTTATTATAAGACCCAATTTGACTTTTTATTTGGTCCTAATTATAAGACCCAATCCATTTTCTCTCTTATATTTATGTATTTTTTTTCCAAGATAATCCTTCTAATAATGATAGTTTTAGCCAATATACTTAATTAGCAAAGATATTTTAGGAATAACAACACTTATTTATTATAAATAACCAACTTAACTTACTTCCTTAATCTCCTCAAATAAGTCAATTGGGTCTTATAATTAGGACCGGGGGAGTATCATTTAATTATAAATGGTTCATGTCATAGAAATATCTAAGAATCAAACACAACCACCCACTCACCCCCCCCCCAAGACAAAAAGACCAAAAAAAAAAAGGGAAGGATCCCCGTTGCTCTCAACCACCGTAAGGACTAAGGATGATAACTCTTTTTTTTTTTTTTGGGGTTGTGACCATGCAAAAGAATCGTACTTGGTTCCGCATAAAAACCATTGACAATATTCGAAGTTCTTAATAAGTGGGATCATATTCGAACTAGGGTCCAAAACAAAAAAAGAAAGGATCACATTCGAACAAGTTTAGCACTAGCTGAACCGGTGAATCCAATAATTTTTTTAAATAAACCAAAACAACTAGCATTAGCTGAACGCAATGATTTTGTTTTTTTTACTAGAAACTGCCAGAACGAGTCTTGGCATGGAACAATAATAGAATTGAGATTCATTGACCAGAATGATGCACGGGGATTAGATTCTTATTTTACAAAAATGGTTAATGTTCAAATATTAAAAAACTATTCACAACAAATATTTCCGATTAGCTTCCTTGCGAGCAAGAAATAAATTCTTTCTCCGTCCCCGATGTTTTTATGTTTGGAAAATGCCGAGTAATTACCATAACCACGATGTCTCTAACGTTAATATCAAACAATAGGTCCGTTTGCACCGGCGATTAGAAAAGTAGCTTTTGAAAAAGTGAAGTTGGGTAAAAGTTAAATTAGATAAGCTAAAATGTGATTGGATTGGAGTTCAGAGAAACTAGTTTGAAAAATGAAATTGATAAAAAGTTGTTTGGGTTATGATTAGGTAAAAGTAAGTTTGTTTATAAAATTATCAAAATAGCTATGAGTTTTAATAAATAATAAAACATTATTAAAAAATAATTTTTCCAAATTATTTATAAGCTCATGTTGATCTCATATATTTTCTTTTATTATTTGTTATTTATTATAAGGATATATTTGAAAATAAAAATATATTTCTAGGAGTATATTTAAAAACGAAAGTATATTTTTAACTTATTTATTACTTTCAACTAATTTTAATTGATTTTTTGTTATCTACAAATTAGTTATTTGAGGCTTATAATAAGAAACAAGAGGGTGTTTGGCTCCTTTAAAAAGTGCTTTAAAAAAATACTTTTTCTCAAATCAAGATAAACTCTTTCATATATTTACTTCGTATATTATAAAAGCATTTTTAAAATCATGATTTTAACTCTATCCAAACACCCCCAAATAAAATAATAAATTTCTTATTCTCTCTCTATGTTTCAAAAGTTATAAGTCATAAGCTATAAATTATAAATTGTTAATTTTAGCTTATAATTTATTGTAGCTTTTCATACAAAAACCAAATTGTTCAATTGCTAAGCCAAACAGCACAAATTCTTCAATTGGGCTTATGCTTTTTTAAAAAAATCCTTGTTGCCCTCCCAACGCTTGGCCAAACAGGCCGAATATCTAATTAGATAATGCTGTAATTGTCTATTACCATTGGCGTATGAACAGTCATGCAATCAATCCTCAGAATTTTTAACACTCACCTTTCCTCCAGCAAGTTTGCGCATTTTGACGTTACAAAAGGCGGGGGTAAGTAGAGCCGTAGCGGTAATTCAACTTTGCGTCTATACAAAGAAATTTGGTAAACCAACTTCAGTTTGTAAGTTTCCTAGTAGAGCAAGAAGGGAGGGGCGTAACAATGACCGTTTATTTAGAAAGCAGCAATAATCTTCTCTTCACAGGATCCTTGCTACAATCGAACATTGCAAGAAAGAGAACTCCTCTAAAAATATACATAAACAGATAACCCAATTTCTTTCGCTAAATTTGAGTCAAAACTTGCCCTTCCCACATCATCACAAGTCACCAAAAATTCTGAATGGACGATCATGAATGCTATACGAGGTAAACTTGTCCACATACTTTTGCTTGAATTGAAAACCCAAACAATCAACGGTTTATTGATTGCTTGATTTATATTTCATCATCGCAGGGCATTGACGAAGGCCAACAATGAATCAACGTCTCTCTTCTCAGAAGGATATTTAATTGGCCGAGAAGAATGTTTTGGGAAGAACAGTATCGTGGGAAAGCTTCCTAGATCCAATTGTTGTTTTGCAAAATCCTTGTGCTCTCCATCTGATCTGAACTTACCAACCTTAATCCCTGATCCTTCTAGCTTATCAGCCAAGTCAACATAAGATTCCTCCATGGCCTGTCAAAATTCGGGAAAAAAAACTATCAGGTGATGAATGCTTCATTCTAATTTCTAAAACAACCCGTGTAAGATAGATTTTAATATAATGGAATGTTTTGGGAACAAAGTATACCTGGCAGAAGGGGCACCATGGTGCATAAAGCACAACAAGCCATGGCTCTTTTCGGTTCTCCAATTTGACCAGATTCTCAATTCCAGTCCTGCTCAAGTTGACCACACTCTGGGAGTTAAAAATGTCACCCACCGTGGCATTTGCATGGGCAGTGCCATTTTCATTCCCACCATGGTGGGCAGCATCTTCCTGTTTGATATTTCCTTTGTGAAGACCACACTCCTTGGCTTTGGCATCTTCCCACCACCATCTTCCCTCCCTTTCATGTTGCCCGGGTAAAACTGGCCTTGTGCATGGCTCACAACCAATTGAAACGTATCCTTGTGAATGCAATGCATTAACAGGCACATTCATGGTCCTAAGGAAGTTCCATATGTCATGACCTTTCACGTTAGCCACTGGGTTCCACTTTACCAGGCTACCGATTCCACCATCCAGACCTTCGAAAACTGGATCAACCTGAACAACAGGGATCTCGGACCTTGTTCCGGGAGATTGATCTTTCCTCTGCCCAGTGATCCATGCCCTGAGGCCCTTAAGGGCCCTCCTCAAGGGTCTTACTTTCCTCACTCGGCAGCACTCTTGGTGCCCATCCTCATAGAATGAGAAGAGTCCCTTACTTCTTACTAATGCCTGAACCTCAACGGCATCAGGGAACATGTACTCGATATGAATATTATAATGCTTCTCAACTGCATCAAAGAGCCTATAAGTTTCTGGGTTTAGTCTCCCGGTATCCAGACTGAACACCCTAAAGGGGCGACCCGTTAAATGGGCGTACTCAATTAAAGCTACGTCTTCAGCACCACTGCAAAAGCAAAGCTTATCATTACAATCTAGATAAAAGATTGGGAGATTCTGTAATTACATGGATTTATAAGCATCTGCGGGGTTCAAACAGTAACCACATATTTGTTTGGAAACAGAAGACAAGATATGGATCTTAGGTAGATATGAAACTACTTCATGGAAAAGAGATAAATCATTCACCAAGAAAAAGTTGCGCATTTTTATCTCAATTTTGACTAAGATCAGTTGTTGTCAGTAGAATTTAGATCGCAAGAAAGAATTTTTATTAGCGTGGCTACTTCAACAAGGTAGCAAGTTTGGACTTTAACTGTCATGAAAGATAACGTATAAAGTTAATTTTCAGAAGGAATTGACATGATCAGAGCGCAGAACAAAAAACGACATTATTCATCAAGAGACGGACAATTTTTGGAAAAGTCACACTTGAAAGGATCGTAATAGCTACCTGAAAGCAATAGCTATATCGTTGCCAAATTGTTCCAAGGCCTTATCCATTATCTCAAGAGGGGAAGCATTTTCAAGGTCTGAAGCCAATTGCTCATAATCTAACTCTACTTGCTCATCTACCTCTGCAAATCACGCAGAGAAAATCGTCAGCACATTCAAATTGGTTAAAGCTGGTTTCCACAAGCAATCATCTCCCGTAAAGAATAAAATTTTCATTGAAAATTACGAATAAATTTACACCACAAGACAAGTACCAGGAGCAAAGGTAGCTGCTGCTAGGGGCACAACTGAATCCTTCCGTTGAGGTTCAGCGCATACGGGTTTCACCAGGCCGTGCCTGTGCGACAAATTCACAGCACCGGATGAAGCATGTGGTTTATCCAAAATATGAAAGGAGCCAAATTGCGAGGCTGAAAATGAAAATTAACGCATTAGAACCCAACATTACGCATCTAACCTATAAAAACTTACAACACTAAGGAGCGATTGATTCCGAAAATGACGAAAAATGATTCAAACCTTTAAGGTCAGAGGAAGAACTGAAACGCGGGAAACTGGAATTAGAAACCGCGGTTGAAGAAGAAGAGGTAACAGCAAGCGCCATGATTAGAGACCTTTGGAATCTAAAGCAACTAATTGCAATTAGTGTTCTTGGCAATGAGCGGCAAGGGCGGGTGTCTATAAAAAGGAGGAGGAGAGCAAACTCGGCCAAGAGGAAGTTTGAGGTTCATTGAACCTGGACGCAATTTTGGGATAGATGCTTGCGCTCACGTGGCGATGGGGCATTGGTTGAGAGGAAACCCATGGCTCATGGCTTCCGTCAGGTCAGGTCAGGCGGCGAGGTTTGAGGCTGCAAGAGCCGCTCTCTCGTTTCCCGGATTCTTCTACGGTGCTGCACCCTCCTTTATTAATCAGATGTTGATTGATTGATGATTGATGATAATTTTTTAATGTTAGAGAGAATTATTAAGAATGATTTCTTTTTGGGAATAAGATGAAGAGTTAAATAATATTATACGTGACTATAATTTGAAAAACCCTCCCTCATGTTCTTAACCTGATGAGTGAAGTATTCTATTTTATTTTAAATATAATATCTTAATTTATTTTTTGTTAAATAAAATTTATCATATTTATCATATTTATTATTTTAAACTAATTTATTTAACTTATAAATGGACATAAAATTTAATGTTATATATTATCTTCCATTCTTAATATAAGAGCTATTTTGACTTTTAATTTAGTTTTAAATATAATACATAATCAATTTTGTCTCTTATATATATATATATTTTAAGGTAGCCTTTAGAATTGTTGCATATGTTAAAAGTTTTGTAGTAGTGCTATCTAATATGTTTGATTAGTAAAGATATTTTAGAAAAGACAATACTTATTTATTATAAATAACTAACTTAACTAACTTTATTAATCTGTTCAAATTAGTCAGCCAACTCTTATATTAAAGTTTCGAGATAATATTATTTTAGAAATGTTACATTTATTAATCTATTCAAATTAATTAAATAGTTGTAATATTAAAAATTAAATGTTAGTAGTATAACATTAGCCAAGAGAGGAGGTAATTTTATGATAACAATAAATGAGAGTTAATTGTTATGTTAGAGATCAAGAGTGGCGAGAAATAATGATGGTTTTACCCCGATCCTAAATATAATAGCTAATTGACTAATTTGAATATATTAAAAAAATAAGTTAAGTTAGTTATTTATAATAAATAGGAATCAAATTTATTGACTAAAACTATCATTATTAAAAAAATTATTTTTAAAAAAAATAAATTAAAATATTATATTTAAAAAAAATAAAAATTAGTATATTAAAAAGTGATGGCAGTATAGGCCAAGTGTGGTTGTGTTGCAATCCATTTCATATATTTTTTTGACTTTCTCCGTCCTTTTTGTTGGAAGCTTATGATCATCTTGTGGTTCAAAGAAGCACGGGTCGCCGACACCGACGGCCTCAAATTCTACGCTTTCCTTATTTCGCGTAATTCAAACTGATAGTTCATTTTTTTGGTGAAAATTGATAGTTAAGTTTTCCTCGTAGAGTAAAATGAATATGTTTTAGTATAAACAAGAGTTGGCGATAAATACGTATATTCAAGAACAAAATGGACAGAATTTAAAATGGAAGGAAGACGTGTGATGATCATTGAAAATCACTGGCCAAAAAAATCATTTGAAAATAAATGACAAAATAATTTGGCAAAATGACCTAATTTTGATAAATTTATTATTGAATAATATTTTTCCTAAGCACTGGCGACGGCGGCTGATGGTAAAAGTTTGTTTTTTTAATGCAAAGGTAGTTAGATTATTTCAAAAAAGTTAATTTCACAAAAATTTTATAAGCTTTATTAGAATTAGGCTATTTGGCGAGATCATTTTGTCATTTACTCATATATTTTTCTCCCCATCTAGAAGGAGAATAACCGCGAACAAGAATGAGGATAAAGAAAAAGCTTTTTTGTTGTTTTTTAAATGTAGATAATCTCATTTAAAATATTACTCCCTCTGTTCCTTATTATAAGAGACATTTGATGCTTATGGCATGTTCCTATATATAAGAGACACTTACAAGTTGTCTCTACTTTTTTGTGTTGATTTACTATTTTACCCATATTTTATCTCCAACTCACACTCTTTCTCCCTCCTCACACTTCTCTTTCTTTGAATAATTTAATTTTTCTCTCTCATACTCTCTCTCTTTATTAATGAGGGTATTTTTGGAAAAAAATTATACTTTTTACACATTAATTGTTCTTAACTAATTTTAACTGTTTTTTTGATCAACGTATTTCGGTTATTTGTCTCTTATAATAAGAAACGGAGGGAGTATTAGTTACTAAATATAAGGGCTTTTCATTTAGACAAAAAAGATTTAACCTTTGGAAAAACCCTCAGGTGAAAAAGTACTAAAAAAAAAAAGAAGAAGAAAGAAAAAAACCCTTGAAGAGCCCAGAGGGCGGACAAAGACACTTGCACAAGCGACAAAATTCCTTGTTTTTTTTTTGGTGATGAAAGCGACAAAATTCTTAGATCCCCCAAAAACTCAACTCGCTCACAAGAGAACATGCCAGTAATTGCGATTCCATTCTCCCTTGTTGCTTTCAACTTTCCACTTGTTTTCCAAAAATATACTGGCTCTGGTTTTTAATATGAGATTCTGTTTGATTTTTATTTTGATCCTAAATATAAGAGTTTAATCTATTTTATTTCTCATATTTATTTATTTTTTCTAAGGTAGTCATTCTAATAATTATAGTTCTAGCCAATATAATTGATTAGTAAGGATATTTTAGGAAAAACAACACATATTTATTATAAATAACTAACTTAACTTCTTTCCTTAATCTCCACAAATTAGTCAATTGGATCTTATAATTAGGATTGGAGGTAGTATAAAATTCTTCTACTATTATATCTTCACCTGAATATGTTTGATTAGCTTATTCATTATATCATATCAATGGCAAATTATTGCCTTTAAGATTCCTAACACATTAACACCTATTAAGTTGTAGGGATATTTTAATTGTTGATATTTACTTACCCCATTCTTAATATCAGAACTAAATAAAAAGTTTATAAATATTAAAAAAATTAGTTAAACTGATTATTTGTAACAAATATATTAAAACTATTCTCTTGAATTATGTGGATCGAAACAGCATCTTGATTGATATTCCCCTTATGCGCACAACCAACAGGTATACTTTACACACACAAAAATATAAATTTAAGATGCAAAGTAAATTGAGATCCTATTGTTTAGAATTAAGGTGAATTCCTTATCCGGCTCCTATACTTAGAATCATAGGTAGTATTAATCTTTTTTCTTGCACCACCGTGACCTTTCGTTTAAAAAAATAATAATTCCTTACATAGTAATTTGAAATTAATAACTTTTGATTTAGCATATAAGATTTACAATAAACAATTACAAATAGTGTGACTTGTTTTCAAGCATCCCCTTCTCAAATTAATGTAACAAGAAAAGTGATCAAGATTCAAACGTTAGGAGTTCCAACTAAGCGTTATTTTTTATTAATCGTTAATTGTCATTCCAACAACTGTCTTGGCCGCAAAAGTTACAATAATTGTTGGGCGAGAAGAATGGTCATGTACAACTACAAAACTACCATAATATTTGGTGGCACAAAAAAAAAACTATTAAACATTTACCATTACATATTAAATGAATCAGATTCCTTAGAACAAATACGGGTCATAAGAAAAAGAAAGAACCCAATAAGGAGGAATTTTAAATAAAAAAAAAAGGTTCTCGAGACAAACATTGATAGCGAAACAACTGTTCCAAAGATTCTATTTTAGTTGATCCCATAACAAGAAAAATCTGTTTTACACACATTCCTCCGATTCTAAATATAAAACTGTATATAAGAGTTTTATATTTAGGACTGAAAAAATACATTGATTGATTATTAGGAGAATCGCAAAAGAAGCTTAAGATTATTAAATCTCAAATTAGGTCTGGTCATAATAACACGTTTTTGAAAAAATTCTTTATTTGTGATTTAGTTTGTGGATTCTCCCTTGATTATTTGATTAATATAATTAAATGCTGTTATAAAAATATTACCATGATGAACATTCATGTTGGTCACTTGCGTTTTTTTCTTCTTGTTTCCATTTTTTTTACGCTGAGAGTTAAAATATCAAGTAGATGGAAATTAAAATTCCCCGATTGCAACCATTATTTATTGAAAATATATGTATTATCCTACAAATGAAGTTTGGTTTAGCGACTGAAGCCAAGTTCTTATAGGAATTTAAAAATCTAAATCAATGCTCTAAATTAAAAGCCATATGTATAAACTTTCTACCTTCTGTATCAGCTTTGACGCCTTGGATTACAACTATGATGATGCCCCGAAGACAAAGCAGAAAGCAGCTCCACAAGGGACTATGAAGAAACTGGAAAACTCTGTAAGGGTATTGGTTCCACTTCACTCTGATTCAGAAACATCTGATGGTAATGGCTTTTGCCCCAGATCAGTAAAATTTACAGCATATACTTCTTCTACTCCTTGTTCAGGCATTCAGCCTCAATCATACTGTATCCATAGGATAACAACCAAGAACACGAAGAAAACTTGCAAATTCCTGAAATAAAAAAAAATACGACCATTTAAGTTACAGATTAAGTTAATATAGTCACATTTCAAGACTGACAGGAACTAATTGCAGTTAAAAGTTACCACTTAAATCATTCAATGATTATGTTTTCTGTTTTACATAGATGGAGCACAAGAATTTAACATAGCAAAAAAGTTACAGCTTTGCAGAGCTTTTTCAGCTGTCATGCTGATTGCTGATTCCTGATTCCTCAGCAACAACTTACCACATGCTTTTGGTTCAAGCATGAAGCAGGAGTTTTAATCTGTCAGTTTCTGTGATTGTGAATCTCTGGTTTAACCATAAACTTCGTCAAATTGAACGCTACAACCTTGGAAGATAAGAGGCAGACAAATTTATTCTCTACGTTATATGTTAGTCAAGGACATCCAGCACTTGCACCATTAATACCCGAAAATGGGAGGACATACAGGAGTAAATATAGATAATTCTTGATCAATTAAAAGTCAAATATCCTCACCCAGGTTTAAGAGGGGTGATAGGATTGCAAAGAGTAGACCACAAAGTAAATTTCATGGACAAGCTGAAAAGTTTTGGCAATTGGAATGGAATGTAGAAAAATGACAAGATTTGACATAAATGATACAAGTCCCTACATGAAACCAAAAATGAATTCTGAGCCTCCAGGATATAAAAGGCTGACCTGTAATTGTCCTAAAGCAAATTGTGCACGAGGTTCTGCCATAGAAGCTTCAAAGTCGATGTAGAAGAGGTAGTCAAAGTACCTGCCACCAAAAAAGTTGAATCATATACCAGAATCATTAGATCATATTCATAAAGTAAGACCAATGCCCAGTCTCTTAACACTTATTTCTTTCATATTTCTGAACCAAGTAGTTAGAAATATAATTTTTCCACCCAAGAGTAAACCCTTGTTATCGTTACAATCTAGTATTTGAGTAAATAAAGTGACCTAATGATCTACAAATCATGAACTCCCTCAAATTCCTTCCATCTCAAGTTATATAGTCCACCTCATCCTCCCATTTTGTCTTCATAAAGGCTGGTCGGTTATGCATCACTAATCACTGCATCTGAACTCAAAATCTAAATACTTAATTCTACTGTCAAAAATCAAAATTATGGGGCAAAAATCTACTACTAACCTGGCTCTTCCTTGATTTGAATCATCAACCACCCTCAATGGACGTTGCAGCTGTGGACGACTCTCTATCTGAAATTACACCAGGAACATGTGTAACTGGAGTGAATGAGTGTTTCAAAACTGAAGCTCAAAATAGGAAAACCAGTTTTTATATGGCTCACCTTTGATAAATTAATGTCCCTCAAAGCAAAAACTGCCAAAGCTTTGAAAAGGACACCAGGACCTTCTTCCAGACTGAAAACAATACTAGTCTGAAGGGGAAGAAGTCATGAATTCATCAGGAAGTTCGTATAAATGCACATATCAAAAACTAATTCTCTTACCTTATGTCTGTCAGTTCCTGGAATTACAGGCTCCCTTGCAAGGATCAGAAAACGTGAAATATTATCATCATCATCCTAGATAGACGGCAAATTGTCAGCACTCAGTTCAATTTTTGACCTCGCTACTACTAAACATGTTTTTAATAAAAATTAGGAAAAACACAACTTTTAGTCCTTAAAGTTTTAGCGAATTAGCCATTTAGCCTTTGTGTTTTAATTGGCATTAATCTGATCCCTATGGCAGTATGGCTTCAAAATATCAAATAAATGGTCCTCATGCTTTATAAGTCACAACTCAAAAATATACTTTCCGATTTATGATACATGCCACAATTTGATTATTCTGGTTGAGATATTTAAGTATTCCACAAACAATCAACAAATTTTATATCAAGATGATTCCGAAATTGAAAAATTCAATGGAGAAAAAGGATCAGCAAAAAAAAAAAGGGAGGCAAAATTAAGAAGAAATTGGGCTTCCTTTTCCCTGGTGCTTCAGTTCTTGAGAATATAAGCTTCCATGATGACAGGGAGAAAACGGAAGGATGATTAGGTATTGGCAAAACGGCACCAAAAAAATTGAAATAGAACGTTAAGTAGTTCCATAATTAAAATGTAAATGCTATGCCAAAGGATGAATGCCATGTTATCAACTTCCTTGCAGAACCCAACCCAATAGTGGGAAAATTATAATGTCTTGTTCATTCCAGATGGGCAAGTGTGATGATAGCTCGTTTTAAGAGATCACAAACAGCATGTAGAAAACAATTAAATAATTAAATCGCATCCAGTTAAATTATAAGCTAGAAACACAAACGATAGTTTTGAATATTTTCCATGAAGAGCCAACTGCCAAATCAAGTTCAAATGATATGGCATCTAATACACTTGTATGCAAAAAAAGCATGTTCTAATGTAAGAAAAGCATCCCTTCAGACCATACATTCTGGGAGCCTGCTCTTCCAAAACCTGTAAATAAAGTCTAACCTGGACATTTTCTGCAAGAATGTTTAGGCCATAAAGTTTGGCAGCTCTGGCACTTGCAATAGCTCCAGTGTCTCTAATTCCATTGGAGGCCACTGTCTGTTCAAGCATCCTAAGTGTTAGGTCATATTGTCCTATAATACGGGTAATTTTTGCTTTCAATGGCCCATAAAAAATTTTGGTATTGTACCCGAGCAGCCCCAGCTGTATCAGGTGAACCAACTTTGATAACATGTAAGTTGTTAAGCATCACCTCGCATTGAGCCAGAGCCTGCATGCCAGGGAAAAAATGCCTAAAAATTGAAATACCTATACTCGAGTATTTTGTTATCAACAGAAAAGGTAATCTCTTTTCACAATAAAATTGGCTGTTTAAAAGTCTGTGAACCATAGACCTTGTTTAGAAATGAAACACTGAGATTGGCAAGTATTTCAATTGAAAAATTACTATCACGCAGAAGAACAATGAAGAAAACCTAATTGATCTAATCCAATAAACTGTACTACTTGATATAGCTGGGATCTTAAAGCATGAAACTAGGTGCCCCTACAGTGTGATCAAAATAGGAAGCATTATGCATGGTCAAGTCCCACTCTATCAAATGGAAAAGAAAGGGGGATATAGTGAAAATAACAGCTAACCTGAGGATGACTCACAACACGTTTGAGCTCCTCCGTTTTCACACCAGGCAAGCCTAAGAGGCAGTGATTAACTTGCAACTGCACCTCTCCAACAATGTGCAGCCTATGGCGAAGAAGCAAATCATAATTACGGTGGATGCTTCCACCAACAGAATTTTCAATGGGTAGAACAGCTTTATCCACTATCCATAACTCAACTGCCTGCAGAAAGGAATATAATATCAATACAACAACAGTGATTAGTAAGGGTATCAATTAGAGAGATAGAGAAATAAGGAACAAGTATGAAAACCTTGAATGCAACTTCAAATTCATCACAAGGAACAGTCTCACATTTTGGATATGCCTTCAAAGCTGCATCCTCACTATATGCCCCAGGAAGACCCTAAATGAAGCATTTGCCAAGTTAGCAATGGTTGCAATAATGACATGGATCTTCTAATTGAAAAGGAATTAGCGAGCATAATATACATACCTGATATGCAACACGCACCTTTGATCCATCACTTGGAGAAGAAGAAACGTCATTAGCTGTCAATGGCTCTGCAAATAGAGTAATTCCATGATCATTCACAAGGTAAGCCACAACAAGGAAATTGTTCAAATCACTTATTGGTAGCACAGCATGTGTATACTGTATTCATTATTATACAATCATTTTGTTACTGTGCATGCATGCATGACTGCATGGTGATTAGTGAATTTAGATAATTAGGGCATAAAACTGTAGACTCACATGATTTCTAAACCTATTCATTTAACTTCAAAAATCAAGCTTGACGAAACCTGGCATAATCCAAATTACATATTACATGGAGAATACAATTGTAGTTAGCCAAAGTATCCCATAATCGATTGGTTGCATGGGCTCAAAGATTATAAAACTGAAATTTGCCACTGTGATCAAATTCATAACTTAAAACAACAATGAGCTGAGTTGATCCTATTGCATCTTGTCAAGAACTTTGACAGCAACTATGAGGAAAATCCAGATAGCATAACCATTATGACTCAGATTACCAAAATGAATCCACAAGCAATGTAAATGGTTAAACATGAACAAAATTTAGTGTTGTACAACACACTAAATGTTTCGGATAAAGAATTTGTGTTTGGTTGTGGCATGTATCTTTGTCTATCATATACAAGAAGAAAAAATAGCATCACAACAAAGCTTTCTTTTTGGTTTAGTTTTCGCTTCCAAATACTTGATTCAACAGACGATGAAGGAACGTAGCAGAACAACAAAGAATAAGTGGGAGAGAGAGCACAAAGTTAAGAACATGAGGCATTAGGCCACCCCCCACCCACCCGGTTGGGGAAAAAAAAAACAGATTTTCAATATTCCTGTCCCTTAAAGTCCCATCTGCATGATTCAGATCTTCTTTTAGTCAGAAGGACTTTTCTTCCATCATCATATGTCAGTTATCAACAGATAAAGAGATGAGGAAAAAGTCATCAGCTGAGAGCATGCAAGAGGGTTGAAAGAAAACTACAATTAGTTATCTACGTGCAACATTATTACTCTTGCATGGGTTTTTGTCAATGATCACCTCAGTTCAAAAGATTATGCTGTTAAAAAAGGTGCAAACGAAGAATACCTCGCAATACCTTAGGCTAAAACTCAATGAGGGCAAGCGATGATAGAACCCCTGGTCAGTTGCTCATAAGGCTCTAATACCATATAGTACTTCAATTAAAAGTTTAAATTGTTCGGTGGAGGGCTATAAATAGTTTTACTATAATCAAACAATTTAAACCACAGGAAAGTCCTCGAATATCCTTATAAGAGAATTTAGAGGTTAAAATAAGTTCACTAGCAAAAGGAATCAGTTCAATGCTGGTACCATGCGAATATCCTATGGGCGAACATATTCATGCGATTAAACATGACATGCTTTGACGTCCTAAGGAATTCCTTCATTCAAGCACAAAATTATATGCAAAACGAAAACTATTTTTCACAATGGTCCCCAAATGTTAATTCCAGATATGCTGGCCAATATTCGTGGCTGTCCATGAAGAACGAGGAATCAGAAAAATCATTCTCTGCACGCCATTAAAGCTTGAAAATTGGAATTGCTAAAGCTCATTGTAGGAAACACCGAACAGATATAACTCACTAGGAAGCAGGTTTAAATCCTTGTGAAACCCCTTGGAGTCATTTTCATGAGCCCCATCACTGGGCCCAGAAATTTTAACCACCGGCATAGTTGGCTTCTCATCTTCAACAGGAGTCGTAGCTCTCTGAGCTAAAACAGCCAAACAACAGCATTCCCATTTGCGGCATTTCCCAAAGTCACCTCTCAAATTCACAATCTGTCCAGAATTACCCGAATGGGAATTTGCAACACCCAATTGAGTAGCTTGAGAACAACTCCAGATGGAAACACCCTTCAGAGCCATGAGAAAATTCAGCCTGCGAAGCCTTACAACAAGGTCCCAGGGAAGTCAGCAAAGTCTAAATCCATAAAAACGTCTGTAGTAGGTGAAGAATTAGTAGGTGAGATTCGGTAATTCTCAGCATGACATTGTCAAGGAATTGGAGAAGCAAGATAATGGTGGCGTTTGGACCCCACTTTAAGTAACGTAAGTCAGGAGGAACAAGTTTCTGGGAATTTGACAATGAGATCGAACATCGTTCCTGGGGATAAAAGAATAGAAATTTATTAGCAGGGGAGAGAAAAAATCAGGCAGATGAACAAAATGTAAGCTAGTCAGCCATACAAGTTTTCTTGAACGAGAAGAATGTAACGGGAGCTGTTTTGTGCTTTGGAGTGGGAGAGACAGACACACAAACAGATCGATGGAAGGCAAGAGGCAAGTAATGAATTTCAGTGGGGGAGGGAGAGTAATCTGAGTCGTTGAAACTAACTTAGAATGTTACTCACTCGATCCTTTTATTTCTATAAGATGTTTTGTTGTAATAAGGGATATTTTTCATTTTTCTCCCAACCAGATTCTTTTTGCCCAGTCCTAATCAATTAATGAAGACTTATTTCTAAACTATAATTAATGTTTCTACAACTTCCTAGGAGCTAGGGGTAAAATGATTTGACTGTGAAAAATACGATACAACCATGGGGAAAAAAGTTTTAGGAGACTTCTTATAAAATTGAATTAGACAGAAGAGATATTTAATAATAAAAGTTGTCTTAATCTGGCAAGAAAAATAAAAACTTGTTTTAAAAAAATTATACAAAATATTTTTTTGTTATGATTCATGCATTAATTATACCCTTCTCTAGGACTTGAATGCACAACTTATAATTAAAAAAAAGGCATTTAGTGTTTTTTTTTTTTTTGACCGGAAAGGCATTTAGTGTTTGTTAGGCTACAAAATCTCCACATATATACACGTCGTGATTTATTGGGTAAGAATGGTTTGTTATGGTTTAATCTAAATTTTGGCCCAAAAAAAAGATATAACTTTCAATATATAAGTTATTCTAGCAAAATATATATAAATATATACTCCTATGATCATAGTCACTTTTAACATATTTCATATAACAAAAACCTTAAACTTTATTAATTTTAATTTAAAATTCAATAAATTTTTAACTTTATCTTTATTTAATATATATTATACATCATATAAACAAAATCAACATCATAATAAATAAAAGGTAAAATTATATATCCATACAAAAAAAATTTCTTAATGCGCTATAAACAGGACAAAAAAATATTTTGTCTCTCTACCTTATAAATAGGACCAGAAGAGTAGTATGTAATTTTCTTTCTCACGAATAGTATCTCCAACAATTTAAATTATTCAATTATAGGATCTTTTAAAATACTACCTCCAGTTGTAATATAAAAGTTAGTTGACTAATTTGAGTAGATTAAAAAAATAAATTAAGTTAGTTATTTGTAAAAAAAAAAGTGTTATTTTTCATAAAATATCTTTGCTAGTCAAATTTATTGGCTAAAATTATCATTATTATAAGAACTATCTTAAAAAAAATATATTAGTATAAAAGATAAAGTGAATTGAAATCTTATATCTAGAATCAAAATAAAAATTAAATAATATTTTATATTAAGGATTAATATAATACTTTTTTCCCTCTCTCTAGAGAGAGAGCACAGGTCCAAAAGTATTAATTTGGAATGCACTAATTTCAGGAAAAACGGCGAGCTATAAATGGGGCTCCTCTGTCCAGCAACTAGCAACTTCCTTAGCATGTACTTATCTGATTCTATTTATAAAGTATTTTTAATATGTTTTATATAGACTGAAAAAAACTTTAAATTTTATTAGTTCTTATTTAAAATTTAATAACTTTTCAACTTTATCCTTATTTAATATACATTATACCTCATGTAAATCAAATTAACATAATAATAAATAAGAAATAAAATTGTACATCAATATAAAAAATTTCTCTTAGTATTCTATAAATAAGATAAAAAACATTTTCTTTTTTTATCCTATAAATAGGACTAGAGGAGTAGTACTATAAAGGATAAACTGAATAAAAACCATAATTTTTTTAAGTATGCCCAACGACAAATTTTGCCAATGTTTTATTCAGCGAGGAGTCGAATGGCTGGCGAGAATGGACAAGGATAAATTCTTTAAAAGAAAATTAAGAGCATTTTAATAGATATACACTAAGTATATTTAGAGTCAAAAGACTTTTTTTTTAAAAAAAAAAAACTTTTAATGGGCAAAAGAACCTTTTAGAACGAAATCTGACGTTGAAGATAATTCATTAAAGTAGAGTATTTCTATATTCGCCGCGACACGCATCTACATATGTTTTCAAAATTATTTTATGTAATTATTAAAACAAATTTTTTTTAATTGGAAAACAACTTTTGTTAAACCATTCCAGATGTGCTTGCAAAAACCTCGTTGGTAAGTTCAGCATATGAAAATGTATCGGCTAAATAAACTATTACTCCCTCCCGTAATCGTTATAATTTTCAAATAACTAATTTATGAATAATAAATAATTAGTTAAAGTTAGTTAAAAATAATAAATAAGTTAGAAATATACTTTTGTTTTTAAATATACCTTTATAATAAATAAGAAAAACGATAAAAAAATGTGTAAAAAATATTATAAGAAAGAAATAATTAAGGACAATATTTAAAATATATATATTAAATATTAAAACAAATCTAAATTAAAACTTATAAAATAGACCAAATTTAAAGCTTATAAATAGCACAGGAGTGAATATTATTATTGTTGTTGTTATAACTCAAGTCACATATTTTTTATTGATGAAATAAAAAATATAACTTATAAGTTGCACGAGCTTGACCCTTTTTGAAGCTTTTTAATCCTTAGCTTGAAATTTTTTTTCCCTTTTCCATGTAATACATATGTTAGGCAAAATAACTTGCTGGTGATAATCGCACTGAATGCCTACTCTGAACCGGAAAAAAAAATTGCACTGAATAAAATGCACTTGATTCCATTAAACAAAATTGATTGTTTGGAACCATACACCTCAAGTTAAGTTAGAAAAGTTATATATATATATATTAAAAAAAAAAAGTATGAACGAAACCATCTCAATTAGACAACACACGTCACAATGCTAAAGTAATGCATGACTTGTGAGATTCAGTTCCCCAAAAAAATGACAATAACGTGCCGTTCTCCAAATTTGCTAGTGGTGGTAGGTAAGGGATGTGGCTCACCATAGAAAAAGAACAGAAATATTATATTCCTCCGTGCAAAGCGTAGAAATTAATTAACTAATTTAAATAAATTAAAATTATTATTTAAATTAGTCAACATAATACTTTTTTTCTAAAAACCCTAAATATTTTTTTTAATTCTTTCCCTCTTCTCATATTTGATTATTACTAAGAGAATATCAATAAAATTAATTTTAAAAAATTAATAAATATATAAAATAGGTTTTACATATAAGACTAATATCAACTCCCTAATTATCCACGGGTGCTTTCTTTGAATTGTCTAATAATATATATGTGTGTGTGTATGTATATTCTATGAAGGTGGGTTAAAATATTAAAATAAATACATTTTTATGTTGATGTAAAATTATATGTTCACCTAAAAAATTTAATGATGTACTAACTTCTAAATAGAATTAAAAATAAAATCCACCCTATCAGAGTCACGAATAAAAATATATGAGAAATATTATTTGAAAGGGTGGCTCTTTTTTTATCCTGTCGTTTTGTTTGTAACCTGGTTCAAATCCTCTCGAGGTTGCTTATATTTGTTTGTTTTATTAATGCTGAGCAATAGTAATTAACAATGATGGTCTGGAGATGGCGATCTACTTAAAGTGTTAATGATGGGCCTAATCATGCATTTTATGCAAGGGAATGATGAAAAGTGAATTTTTACAATGGAGGGATTCAAATCAACCCAATGAACCTTTCAATATTAGAAAAGCAAAGAAGTCTAATTCAAGAAATGGACACCTCACAAGTGTCTCTCACATTAGCTTCATGATTTTAGATTGATGGGTTCAACGAAAATGCCATATTTCCCACATTTGCTATTGGGACGTGACTCGTACTTCATTTTCTCCCTTTTCATATTAATAATCCTATCTTAAATTTTAATAACTTTTCAACTTTATTTATATTCAATATACACTTTACCAAAGTAAAAAGTTTACACAAAAATAAATGGATGACAAGAGTGTACATGCAAATAAAAATATTTAATTATGTGACTCGGAAATATGGAAAAAAAATTCTTTTTTTGTCTTATAGATAGGGCTAAAAAAATATAGGATATGATAGTTTGAAAATTACAGTATTATTCAAAACGGGAACGGCAAGTATCATTGTAAGTTTTCGTGTAGATTGGTATAGGGTTTAAAGCAAAGCTCACCATTTACACGTCGCGAATGATGAGTTGCCAAGATATTTGAAGTTTAAGTGTTCTGCTTCGAGATCATTTTGGATATCTAAACGGACAAAAGAGTGGGTTGAGTGTCTTGTGATGTGCGGCAACCTTAAAATAGTTGAAAGGTTCACCTACATCATCCACTTGGCAATTAAAAAGGATCAATCACCTCATAGCCTCTCAGAGGAATCAAATTACACTCATTACGTTTCTCCTCTAACAAGATAAAATGACCTGTTTTATACAAATCAAAACTAATTACTCCTCTAATTCTAAATACTCCTCCGGTCCTTATTATAAGACCCCATTTGACTTTTTATTTGGTCCTAATTATAAGACCCCAATCCATTTTGTCTCTTATATTTATGCATTTTTTTTCCAAGATAATCCTTCTAATAATGATAGTTTTAGCCAATATACTTAATTAGCAAGGATATTTTAGGAATGACAACACTTATTTATTATAAATAACCAACTTAACTTACTTCCTTAATCTCCTCAAATAAGTCAATTGGGTCTTATAATTAGGACCGGAGGAGTATTAAAATTAGACTAGCAGAGACAGGAGCCGAGGATGAAGAAGCATAAACCTTTTTTTAAAATAAAAAAATTTAAATGAAGTGGGTTTTGTTGAGGACCAATGATATGCTTTTAAACATAGAAAGCATTTATAGGAGAATTTATAGATTACCCACTAACAAGATTTTCATATTGACAGCAAAATTCAAACTTACGATGTTATAGGTTATAAACTGATTCTTTGCTAACTAGATTAACTTTTTTTCTTGTACAAAAATTGGTGTAGCAGTATAAGCTACAACAGATCACTTTGTTATCCCAAAAAAAGAGAGAGAATTCGTGGTTCGTGACCCGCCAAAGCCCAGGGTGGCTTTGGGCTCAGTTTTCACCCACCACTTTGTTGGGCTTCATTTTCTGGGTCTTTTGAGCCCAACTTCAATCTCCTATCTCCGTCTTCCTCAAGGCCCCACCAAGAAGCTTGCGTGGGAGACAGGTTTTTACCATGGAGCGATTGAGCCGAGTAACTCTAAAATTTCAAAAGGAATCTTCAGCAAGCCCTCTTTTCCAACTAAGATGATTCATAAGAAAACGTATGAATCAGTTAAAATACCAGCTAATGCTCCACTCAAAAGCATAAAGCGAGAGTAAAAGATTCATATCTCCGAACCTGGGGACATTAGCTGTTATAATATCCACAAATGGGCCCCCTGTTAAGTCGTCAAGAAATTATGCCTCCGGTGAATTTATTTTTTCCCAGTTCATAATGTGGCTTCTCTGACGTATAAATAATCCAAGGGCATGGATCTATCTGACCTAAACATAAATGTTGGGATGGAATGGTGCGTAGGCTTTTTCAGAAGGACTGTGAATGATTGAGACTGAGACTGAGATTGAGGAGAGTAAAAGAAGCTTCTGGGAGTACCTCAAAAGCAGTATCGATCAAAGTTAAAGAAAAGTTAAAATATGGGAATGTCCCACGTATATTTGTTTGGTCTCCTCCATGGATCTTTCTTACCCTCAACGATACAATTCCATTCAAACAAGTCTGAAGAGAAAGTCACAGTCTCAGACCGGCTCTCTTCAAGTAAAGCTATGTGTTTATTTTCCATACCCTCACTTTAATTTCTCCCCACTCTCCCTGCTTTGTCTTTCAACTTCATCCATCCTTCAAAAGCAGATTTCTTGCTCCACCTTTCTTTATACATACCCTCACCAACAAGATGCAGTCAAAATTTAAAAATAAGGAGGATTAAAAGTAAAATGGATTAATTATAGTTTGTCCTCATTTTGATCTTGATATGTATAGGTTTAAATTATAGGTTTTGGTTTTGCAATAGGTAAAATGGTCCAGATACTCATTAAAATATATGGACTAATATTTTAGAGGGAATGAAATTTGAGAAATAAAAACTTATAACTTGACACAACATGGAACGAAAAGAAAATGAGAATAAATTATGAAGACCAAATATTTATTCACCCAATTATAATATGAAAATGATATGAATTTGGAACCCTGAAGTACATGGGGGAAAAATGGTAAAATTGTAGTTTGGTTGGTTGAATCCAAACATAGGCCGACCGAATAGTCCGGGAATCAAGTAACTGGTAATGCCAGTGAGCCTTATTTTCACCCATTTGCCCATTTCTGGGCCAATTGCAAGCAAACTCACCACCTTGATGGGCCACACTGGGTAAACCAGAGAATCCATCCGCCCGTCCACGTGTCCCTCTTCTATTTGACGCCTCACAAGTCACAAGAATGACCCTTTGAGCAAAACAAAGCAATCTTGCAGTCTCCTCCCACGTCATCCCACCATGCAACCCTTGAGGACACGCTGTGCTTTTCAAGAATGGATCGCCCTGTGCTCAGGGAAGCCATCTTATGCCGATGTGCTACAATAAATAAATAAATAAATAAAACATCCTAACTATCTGGGCAGAATAAATAAAATTTTCTAAGTAATTAATCAAACTTATGTAATTAAATTTTTTATCAAAAATAATTCCAATGTTTTATGAAAAAACAACTAATTTTAGCTAAATTCATTAATTTTTATTTATAATTGATAGAAGGGAGTATGGTGTAAGAATGATGAGAGAGACGTTGGGTACGAAGATATTTTGGCAGAGGAATTAAATTAACATAAAAAAAAAAAAAGCTGGAAAGCATGTGTTATGAGTAAAAGAAGAACCGGAGGGGGGCAGGTGGCGACAAAGAATGGGGTATACCCCGTATCATTTGTTTGTGAAAATGGTAACAGTTTTCCACTGTTGTGTATAAGAGGGCCCCCATTTTGGACATCCAACTTACCCCTCTTCGTTTCTTCACTTCCTTCGTTATAAGCCTCTGCTCTGTGTAAATAATTATTGTTGTTATTATTATTATTATTTAAAAATTTAAAAATAAAAAATAAAAGCGTCTTCTCTGCTCTGCTCTTTGTTGCTCTCTCTCTCTCTCAAATCTGCGTTGGACCTATCAACATTCTCTTTTTCGATTTTTTTCCACTTTTGACCACATCTCCATCCTTGTTATTTCCTCGCCAACGCTGATATCACATTATGACCCCTCTATTTTAAAATAATAAAAAATCAACCCCTACATTCTTTGCTTGTTCCATTTCCATTCCACGTTGTAAGAGCTAAGGGCTCCACTTTCACTTCTGTGGATAACAGGAATTATATTGGAAAATTTGATCCAAATATAAAGATCTCTGGGAAAACTAGAAAGGAATAGTGGATCCAGAGAAGATATTGACATTGGTTTGGTGACAAAAGGATAAACAATTTAATGTAAACCTAACCCTATCTTAGTGGGCCCCACCCAAAGAAAAAATCATAGCCCGATCTTCATTATCTAAATCTAGGGAAGAATATCTTCTTACACTAATTTTTTTTTCCTTTTCAAAATAATTATCACGATTCAAGTGAATTATGCTCTAGCATTCTCGGATTAAATTAGAGTAGCTCTCTTGATAATATTTTTTATATTCACAAATTTGAACCCGAGACTTCACGATTAAAGGTGCTAAACCCATGTACTAGAATCAAGCTGCTACATCCTTTCAATTTTTCATTTTCTTTTTGTTAGGCTCTTTGCCTAGTACACAAGTCACTACTAGCCTTTTTTCTTTTTTGGCCTGAATGAGTCACTAGTTTCGGGGCTTGCATTTCACTTGTAATTTATTAGGCATTCCGAGTTCAACCATTCCCGATGCATATATCCTAGGTGCTTCCATTCTATATCTCCAGACTCAAAAAATAAGGTAAATTTTTAAAATGAATTTTTTTATAAGATAATATTTATTTTTGTCTAAATATTTAATGAGTTTTTTTAATTTTATTCCAATACATTTTCTTTATTCTTAATTCATTGATTACATTTTTTTACCTATTCTCTTCATTAATAAAGGTATATTAGGAAAAATAAATATATGCCTGACATATTTATTGTTTTACATTGATTTTAATTAATTTCTTGATAAATGTGATAAATAAAGTTTAGCTT
>NW_021637885.1:0-34627 GCF_004799145.2 Neltuma alba | reverse complement strand
ATTGATATGCTTGTGGGTGTGATATTATTATTTATTAATATAAAATTAAATAAGTCAAACTCAAACAATTTTTTCATTATTTGTGTTGGGACAATAATAAGTACTTGACCAGGGAAACATTGGAACATACTTTTTCCCCGTTAATGGGTGTACTAGTCGGTGATTTAAAAAAAAGAAAAGAAATATTAGTCTTAAGCGCCACACAACTCAAATTATTAAAAAAAGGTGGTTTAAAATTATCAAAATACTCCCATGTTTCATACGCCTCCGGTCCTTATTATAAGACCCAATTTGACTTTTTATTTGGTCCTAATTATAAGACCCAATCCATTTTCTCTCTTATATTATGTATTTTTTTTCCAAGATAATCCTTCTAATAATGATAGTTTTAGCCAATATACTTAATTAGCAAAGATATTTTAGGAATAACAACACTTATTTATTATAAATAACCAACTTAACTTACTTCCTTAATCTCCTCAAATAAGTCAATTGGGTCTTATAATTAGGACCGGGGAGTATCATTTAATTATAAATGGTTCATGTCATAGAAATATCTAAGAATCAAACACAACCACCCACTCACCCCCCCCCCCAAGACAAAAACAAAGACCAAAAAAAAAAGGGAAGGATCCCCGTTGCTCTCAACCACCGTAAGGACTAAGGATGATAACTCTTTTTTTTTTTTTTGGGGTTGTGACCATGCAAAAGAATCGTACTTGGTTCCGCATAAAAACCATTGACAATATTCGAAGTTCTTAATAAGTGGGATCATATTCGAACTAGGGTCCAAAACAAAAAAGAAAGGATCACATTCGAACAAGTTTAGCACTAGCTGAACCGGTGAATCCAATAATTTTTTTAAATAAACCAAAACAACTAGCATTAGCTGAACGCAATGATTTTGTTTTTTTTACTAGAAACTGCCAGAACGAGTCTTGGCATGGAACAATAATAGAATTGAGATTCATTGACCAGAATGATGCACGGGGATTAGATTCTTATTTTACAAAATGGTTAATGTTCAAATATTAAAAACTATTCACAACAAATATTTCCGATTAGCTTCTTGCGAGCAAGAAATAAATTCTTTCTCCGTCCCCGATGTTTTTATGTTTGGAAAATGCCGAGTAATTACCATAACCACGATGTCTCTAACGTTAATATCAAACAATAGGTCCGTTTGCACCGGCGATTAGAAAAGTAGCTTTTGAAAAGTGAAGTTGGTAAAAGTTAAATTAGATAAGCTAAAATGTGATTGGATTGGAGTTCAGAGAAACTAGTTTGAAAAATGAAATTGATAAAAAGTTGTTTGGGTTATGATTAGGTAAAAGTAAGTTTGTTTATAAAATTATCAAAATAGCTATGAGTTTTAATAAATAATAAACATTATTAAAAAATAATTTTTCCAAATTATTTATAAGCTCATGTTGATCTCATATATTTTCTTTTATTATTTGTTATTTATTATAAGGATATATTTGAAAATAAAAATATATTTCTAGGAGTATATTTAAAAACGAAAGTATATTTTTAACTTATTTATTACTTTCAACTAATTTTAATTGATTTTTTGTTATCTACAAATTAGTTATTTGAGGCTTATAATAAGAAACAAGAGGGTGTTTGGCTCCTTTAAAAAGTGCTTTAAAAAAATACTTTTTCTCAAATCAAGATAAACTCTTTCATATATTTACTTCGTATATTATAAAAGCATTTTTAAAATCATGATTTTAACTCTATCCAAACACCCCCAAATAAAATAATAAATTTCTTATTCTCTCTCTATGTTTCAAAAGTTATAAGTCATAAGCTATAAATTATAAATTGTTAATTTTAGCTTATAATTTATTGTAGCTTTTCATACAAAAACCAAATTGTTCAATTGCTAAGCCAAACAGCACAAATTCTTCAATTGGGCTTATGCTTTTTTAAAAAAATCCTTGTTGCCCTCCCAACGCTTGGCCAAACAGGCCGAATATCTAATTAGATAATGCTGTAATTGTCTATTACCATTGGCGTATGAACAGTCATGCAATCAATCCTCAGAATTTTTAACACTCACCTTTCCTCCAGCAAGTTTGCGCATTTTGACGTTACAAAAGGCGGGGGTAAGTAGAGCCGTAGCGGTAATTCAACTTTGCGTCTATACAAAGAAATTTGGTAAAACCAACTTCAGTTTGTAAGTTTCCTAGTAGAGCAAGAAGGGAGGGCGTAACAATGACCGTTTATTTAGAAAGCAGCAATAATCTTCTCTTCACAGGATCCTTGCTACAATCGAACATTGCAAGAAAGAGAACTCCTCTAAAATATACATAAACAGATAACCCAATTTCTTTCGCTAAATTTGAGTCAAAACTTGCCCTTCCCACATCATCACAAGTCACCAAAAATCTGAATGGACGATCATGAATGCTATACGAGGTAAACTTGTCCACATACTTTTGCTTGAATTGAAAACCCAAACAATCAACGGTTTATTGATTGCTTGATTTATATTTCATCATCGCAGGGCATTGACGAAGGCCAACAATGAATCAACGTCTCTCTTCTCAGAAGGATATTTAATTGGCCGAGAAGAATGTTTTGGGAAGAACAGTATCGTGGGAAAGCTTCCTAGATCCAATTGTTGTTTTGCAAAATCCTTGTGCTCTCCATCTGATCTGAACTTACCAACCTTAATCCCTGATCCTTCTAGCTTATCAGCCAAGTCAACATAAGATTCCTCCATGGCCTGTCAAAATTCGGGAAAAAAAACTATCAGGTGATGAATGCTTCATTCTAATTTCTAAAACAACCCGTGTAAGATAGATTTTAATATAATGGAATGTTTTGGGAACAAAGTATACCTGGCAGAAGGGGCACCATGGTGCATAAAGCACAACAAGCCATGGCTCTTTTCGGTTCTCCAATTTGACCAGATTCTCAATTCCAGTCCTGCTCAAGTTGACCACACTCTGGGAGTTAAAAATGTCACCCACCGTGGCATTTGCATGGGCAGTGCCATTTTCATTCCCACCATGGTGGGCAGCATCTTCCTGTGTTTGATATTTCCTTTGTGAAGACCACACTCCTTGGCTTTGGCATCTTCCCACCACCATCTTCCCTCCCTTTCATGTTGCCCGGGTAAAACTGGCCTTGTGCATGGCTCACAACCAATTGAAACGTATCCTTGTGAATGCAATGCATTAACAGGCACATTCATGGTCCTAAGGAAGTTCCATATGTCATGACCTTTCACGTTAGCCACTGGGTTCCACTTTACCAGGCTACCGATTCCACCATCCAGACCTTCGAAAACTGGATCAACCTGAACAACAGGGATCTCGGACCTTGTTCCGGGAGATTGATCTTTCCTCTGCCCAGTGATCCATGCCCTGAGGCCCTTAAGGGCCCTCCTCAAGGGTCTTACTTTCCTCACTCGGCAGCACTCTTGGTGCCCATCCTCATAGAATGAGAAGAGTCCCTTACTTCTTACTAATGCCTGAACCTCAACGGCATCAGGGAACATGTACTCGATATGAATATATAATGCTTCTCAACTGCATCAAAGAGCCTATAAGTTTCTGGGTTTAGTCTCCCGGTATCCAGACTGAACACCCTAAAGGGGCGACCCGTTAAATGGGCGTACTCAATTAAAGCTACGTCTTCAGCACCACTGCAAAGCAAAGCTTATCATTACAATCTAGATAAAAGATTGGGAGATTCTGTAATTACATGGATTTATAGCATCTGCGGGGTTCAAACAGTAACCACATATTTGTTTGGAAACAGAAGACAAGATATGGATCTTAGGTAGATATGAAACTACTTCATGGAAAAGAGATAAATCATTCACCAAGAAAAAGTTGCGCATTTTTATCTCAATTTTGACTAAGATCAGTTGTTGTCAGTAGAATTTAGATCGCAAGAAAGAATTTTTATTAGCGTGGCTACTTCAACAAGGTAGCAAGTTTGGACTTTAACTGTCATGAAAGATAACGTATAAAGTTAATTTTCAGAAGGAATTGACATGATCAGAGCGCAGAACAAAAAACGACATTATTCATCAAGAGACGGACAATTTTTGGAAAAGTCACACTTGAAAGGATCGTAATAGCTACCTGAAAGCAATAGCTATATCGTTGCCAAATTGTTCCAAGGCCTTATCCATTATCTCAAGAGGGGAAGCATTTTCAAGGTCTGAAGCCAATTGCTCATAATCTAACTCTACTTGCTCATCTACCTCTGCTCTGCAAATCACGCAGAGAAAATCGTCAGCACATTCAAATTGGTTAAAGCTGGTTTCCACAAGCAATCATCTCCCGTAAAGAATAAAATTTTCATTGAAAATTACGAATAAATTTACACCACAAGACAAGTACCAGGAGCAAAGGTAGCTGCTGCTAGGGGCACAACTGAATCCTTCCGTTGAGGTTCAGCGCATACGGGTTTCACCAGGCCGTGCCTGTGCGACAAATTCACAGCACCGGATGAAGCATGTGGTTTATCCAAAATATGAAAGGAGCCAAATTGCGAGGCTGAAAATGAAAATTAACGCATTAGAACCCAACATTACGCATCTAACCTATAAAAACTTACAACACTAAGGAGCGATTGATTCCGAAAATGACGAAAAATGATTCAAACCTTTAAGGTCAGAGGAAGAACTGAAACGCGGGAAACTGGAATTAGAAACCGCGGTTGAAGAAGAAGAGGTAACAGCAAGCGCCATGATTAGAGACCTTTGGAATCTAAAGCAACTAATTGCAATTAGTGTTCTTGGCAATGAGCGGCAAGGGCGGGTGTCTATAAAAAGGAGGAGGAGAGCAAACTCGGCCAAGAGGAAGTTTGAGGTTCATTGAACCTGGACGCAATTTTGGGATAGATGCTTGCGCTCACGTGGCGATGGGGCATTGGTTGAGAGGAAACCCATGGCTCATGGCTTCCGTCAGGTCAGGTCAGGCGGCGAGGTTTGAGGCTGCAAGAGCCGCTCTCTCGTTTCCCGGATTCTTCTACGGTGCTGCACCCTCCTTTATTAATCAGATGTTGATTGATTGATGATTGATGATAATTTTTTAATGTTAGAGAGAATTATTAAGAATGATTTCTTTTTGGGAATAAGATGAAGAGTTAAATAATATTATACGTGACTATAATTTGAAAAACCCTCCCTCATGTTCTTAACCTGATGAGTGAAGTATTCTATTTTATTTTAAATATAATATCTTAATTTATTTTTGTTAAATAAAATTTATCATATTTATCATATTTATTATTTTAAACTAATTTATTTAACTTATAAATGGACATAAAATTTAATGTTATATATTATCTTCCATTCTTAATATAAGAGCTATTTTGACTTTTAATTTAGTTTTAAATATAATACATAATCAATTTTGTCTCTTATATATATATATTTTAAGGTAGCCTTTAGAATTGTTGCATATGTTAAAAGTTTTGTAGTAGTGCTATCTAATATGTTTGATTAGTAAAGATATTTTAGAAAAGACAATACTTATTTATTATAAATAACTAACTTAACTAACTTTATTAATCTGTTCAAATTAGTCAGCCAACTCTTATATTAAAGTTTCGAGATAATATTATTTTAGAAATGTTACATTTATTAATCTATTCAAATTAATTAAATAGTTGTAATATTAAAAATTAAATGTTAGTAGTATAACATTAGCCAAGAGGAGGTAATTTTATGATAACAATAAATGAGAGTTAATTGTTATGTTAGAGATCAAGAGTGGCGAGAAATAATGATGGTTTTACCCCGATCCTAAATATAATAGCTAATTGACTAATTTGAATATATTAAAAAAATAAGTTAAGTTAGTTATTTATAATAAATAGGAATCAAATTTATTGACTAAAACTATCATTATTAAAAAAATTATTTTTAAAAAAATAATTAAAATATTATATTTAAAAAAAAAAAAATTAGTATATTAAAAAGTGATGGCAGTATAGGCCAAGTGTGGTTGTGTTGCAATCCATTTCATATATTTTTTTTGACTTTCTCCGTCCTTTTTGTTGGAAGCTTATGATCATCTTGTGGTTCAAAGAAGCACGGGTCGCCGACACCGACGGCCTCAAATTCTACGCTTTCCTTATTTCGCGTAATTCAAACTGATAGTTCATTTTTTTGGTGAAAATTGATAGTTAAGTTTTCCTCGTAGAGTAAAATGAATATGTTTTAGTATAAACAAGAGTTGGCGATAAATACGTATATTCAAGAACAAAATGGACAGAATTTAAAATGGAAGGAAGACGTGTGATGATCATTGAAAATCACTGGCCAAAAAAATCATTTGAAAATAAATGACAAAATAATTTGGCAAAATGACCTAATTTTGATAAATTTATTATTGAATAATATTTTTCCTAAGCACTGGCGACGGCGGCTGATGGTAAAAGTTTGTTTTTTTAATGCAAAGGTAGTTAGATTATTTCAAAAAAGTTAATTTCACAAAAATTTTATAAGCTTTATTAGAATTAGGCTATTTGGCGAGATCATTTTGTCATTTACTCATATATTTTTCTCCCCATCTAGAAGGAGAATAACCGCGAACAAGAATGAGGATAAAGAAAAAGCTTTTTTTTGTTTTTTTAAATGTAGATAATCTCATTTAAAATATTACTCCCTCTGTTCCTTATTATAAGAGACATTTGATGCTTATGGCTGTTCCTATATATAAGAGACACTTACAAGTTGTCTCTACTTTTTTTGTGTTGATTTACTATTTTACCCATATTTATTATCTCCAACTCACACTCTTTCTCCCTCCTCACACTTCTCTTTCTTTGAATAATTTAATTTTTCTCTCTCATACTCTCTCTTTATTAATGAGGGTATTTTTGGAAAAAAATTATACTTTTTACACATTAATTGTTCTTAACTAATTTTAACTGTTTTTTGATCAACGTATTTCGGTTATTTGTCTCTTATAATAAAACGGAGGGAGTATTATTACTAAATATAAGGGCTTTTCATTAGACAAAAAAGATTTAACCTTTGGAAAAACCCTCAGTTGAAAAGTACTAAAAATAAAAAAAAAAAAGAAGAGAAAAAAAAAACCCTTGAAGAGCCCAGAGGGCGGACAAAGACACTTGCACAAGCGACAAAATTCTTGTGTTTTTTTTTTGGTGATGAAAGCGACAAATTCTTAGATCCCCCAAAAACTCAACTCGCTCACAAGAGAACATGCCAGTAATTGCGATTCCATTCTCCCTTGTTGCTTTCAACTTTCCACTTGTTTTCCAAAAATATACTGGCTCTGGTTTTTATATGAGATTCTGTTTGATTTTTATTTTGATCCTAAATATAAGAGTTTAATCTATTTATTTCTCATATTTATTATTTTTTTCTAAGGTAGTCATTCTAATAATTATAGTTCTAGCCAATATAATTGATTAGTAAGGATATTTTAGGAAAAACAACACATATTTATTATAAATAACTAACTTAACTTCTTTCCTTAATCTCCACAAATTAGTCAATTGGATCTTATAATTAGGATTGGAGGTAGTATAAAATTCTTCTACTATTATATCTTCACATGATATATGTTGATTAGCTTATTCATTATATCATATCAATGGCAAATTATTGCCTTTAAGATTCCTAACACATTAACACCTATTAAGTTGTAGGGATATTTTAATTGTTGATATTTACTTACCCCATTCTTAATATCAGAACTAAATAAAAAGTTTATAAATATTAAAAAAATTAGTTAAACTGATTATTTGTAACAAATATATTAAACTATTCTCTTGAATTATGTGGATCGAAACAGCATCTTGATTGATATTCCCCTTATGCGCACAACCAACAGGTATACTTTACACACACAAAAAAATAAATTTAAGATGCAAAGTAAATTGAGATCCTATTGTTTAGAATTAAGGTGAATTCCTTATCCGGCTCCTATACTTAGAATCATAGGTAGTATTAATCTTTTTCTTGCACCACCGTGACCTTTCGTTTAAAAAAATAATAATTCCTTACATAGTAATTTGAAATTAATAACTTTTGATTTAGCATATAAGATTTACAATAAACAATTACAAATAGTGTGACTTGTTTTCAAGCATCCCCTTCTCAAATAATGTAACAAGAAAAGTGATCAAGATTCAAACGTTAGGAGTTCCAACTAAGCGTTATTTTTATTAATCGTTAATTGTCATTCCAACAACTGTCTTGGCCGCAAAATTACAATAATTATGTTGGGCGAGAAGAATGGTCATGTACAACTACAAAACTACCATAATATTTGGTGGCACAAAAAAAAAACTATTAAACATTTACCATTACATATTAAATGAATCAGATTCCTTAGAACAAATACGGGTCATAAGAAAAAGAAGAACCCAATAAGGAGGAATTTTAAATAAAAAAAAAAGGTTCTCGAGACAAACATTGATAGCGAAACAACTGTTCCAAAGATTCTATTTTAGTTGATCCCATAACAAGAAAAATCTGTTTTACACACATTCCTCCGATTCTAAATATAAAACTGTATATAAGAGTTTTATATTTAGGACTGAAAAAATACATTGATTGATTATTAGGAGAATCGCAAAAGAAGCTTAAGATTATTAAATCTCAAATTAGGTCTGGTCATAATACACGTTTTTGAAAAAATTCTTTATTTGTGATTTAGTTTGTGGATTCTCCCTTGATTATTTGATTAATATAATTAAATGCTGTTATAAAAATATTACCATGATGAACATTCATGTTGGTCACTTGCGTTTTTTTCTTCTTGTTTCCATTTTTTTTACGCTGAGAGTTAAAATATCAAGTAGATGGAATTAAAATTCCCCGATTGCAACCATTATTTATTGAAAATATATGTATTATCCTACAAATGAAGTTTGGTTTAGCGACTGAAGCCAAGTTCTTATAGGAATTTAAAAATCTAAATCAATGCTCTAAATTAAAAGCCATATGTATAAACTTTCTACCTTCTGTATCAGCTTTGACGCCTTGGATTACAACTATGATGATGCCCCGAAGACAAAGCAGAAAGCAGCTCCACAAGGGACTATGAAGAAACTGGAAAACTCTGTAAGGGTATTGGTTCACTTCACTCTGATTCAGAAACATCTGATGGTAATGGCTTTTGCCCCAGATCAGTAAAATTTACAGCATATACTTCTTCTACTCCTTGTTCAGGCATTCAGCCTCAATCATACTGTATCCATAGGATAACAACCAAGAACACGAAGAAAACTTGCAAATCCTGAAATAAAAAAATACGACCATTTAAGTTACAGATTAAGTTAATATAGTCACATTTCAAGACTGACAGGAACTAATTGCAGTTAAAAGTTACCACTTAAATCATTCAATGATTATGTTTTCTGTTTTACATAGATGGAGCACAAGAATTTAACATAGCAAAAAGTTACAGCTTTGCAGAGCTTTTTCAGCTGTCATGCTGATTGCTGATTCCTGATTCCTCAGCAACAACTTACCACATGCTTTTGGTTCAAGCATGATGAGCAGGAGAGAGTTTAATCTGTCAGTTTCTGTGATTGTGAATCTCTGGTTTAACCATAAACTTCGTCAAATGAACGCTACAACCTTGGAAGATAAGAGGCAGACAAAATTTATTCTCTACGTTATATGTTGTCAAGACATCCAGCACTTGCACATTAATACCCGAAAATAATGGAGGACATACAGGAGTAAATATAGATAATCTTGATCAATTAAAAGTCAAATATCCTCACCCAGGTTTAAGAGGGTGATAGGATTGCAAAGAGTAGACCACAAAGTAAATTTCATGGACAAGCTGAAAAGTTTTGGCAATTGGAATGGAATGTAGAAAAATGACAAGATTTGACATAATGATACAAGTCCCTACATGAAACCAAAAATGAATTCTGAGCCTCCAGGATATAAAGGCTGACCTGTAATTGTCCTAAAGCAAATTGTGCACGAGGTTCTGCCATAGAAGCTTCAAAGTCGATGTAGAAGAGGTAGTCAAAGTACCTGCCACCAAAAAAGTTGAATCATATACCAGAATCATTAGATCATATTCATAAAGTAAGACCAATGCCCAGTCTCTTAACACTTATTTCTTTCATATTTCTGAACCAAGTAGTTAGAAATATAATTTTTCCACCCAAGAGTAAACCCTTGTTATCGTTACAATCTAGTATTGAGTAAATAAAGTGACCTAATGATCTACAAATCATGAACTCCCTCAAATTCCTTCCATCTCAAGTTATATAGTCCACCTCATCCTCCCATTTTGTCTTCATAAAGGCTGGTCGGTTATGCATCACTAATCACTGCATCTGAACTCAAAATCTAAATACTTAATTCTACTGTCAAAAATCAAAATTATGGGGCAAAAATCTACTACTAACCTGGCTCTTCCTTGATTTGATGAATCATCAACCACCCTCAATGGACGTTGCAGCTGTGGACGACTCTCTATCTGAAATTACACCAGGAACATGTGTAACTGGAGTGAATGAGTGTTTCAAAACTGAAGCTCAAAATAGGAAAACCAGTTTTTATATGGCTCACCTTTGATAAATTAATGTCCCTCAAAGCAAAAACTGCCAAAGCTTTGAAAAGGACACCAGGACCTTCTTCCAGACTGAAAACAATACTAGTCTGAAGGGGAAGAAGTCATGATTCATCAGGAAGTTCGTATAAATGCACATATCAAAAACTAATTCTCTTACCTTATGTCTGTTCAGTTCCTGGAATTACAGGCTCCCTTGCAAGGATCAGAAAACGTGAAATATTATCATCATCATCCTAGATAGACGGCAAATTGTCAGCACTCAGTTCAATTTTGACCTCGCTACTACTAAACATGTTTTAATAAAAATTAGGAAAAACACAACTTTTAGTCCTTAAAGTTTTAGCGAATTAGCCATTTAGCCTTTGTGTTTAATTGGCATTAATCTGATCCCTATGGCAGTATGGCTTCAAAATATCAAATAAATGGTCCTCATGCTTTATAAGTCACAACTCAAAAATATACTTTCCGATTTATGATACATGCCACAATTTGATTATTCTGGTTGAGATATTTAAGTATTCCACAAACAATCAACAAATTTTATATCAAGATGATTCCGAAATTGAAAAATTCAATGGAGAAAAAGGATCAGCAAAAAAAAAAAGGGAGGCAAAATTAAGAAGAAATTGGGCTTCCTTTTCCCTGGTGCTTCAGTTCTTGAGAATATAAGCTTCCATGATGACAGGGAGAAAACGGAAGGATGATTAGGTATTGGCAAAACGGCACCAAAAAAATTGAAATAGAACGTTATAGTAGTTCCATAATTAAAATGTAAATGCTATGCCAAAGGATGAATGCCATGTTATCAACTTCCTTGCAGAACCCAACCCAATAGTGGGAAAATTATAATGTCTTGTTCATTCCAGATGGGCAAGTGTGATGATAGCTCGTTTTAAGAGATCACAAACAGCATGTAGAAAACAATTAAATAATTAAATCGCATCCAGTTAAATTATAAGCTAGAAACACAAACGATAGTTTTGAATATTTTCCATGAAGAGCCAACTGCCAAATCAAGTTCAAATGATATGGCATCTAATACACTTGTATGCAAAAAAAGCATGTTCTAATGTAAGAAAAGCATCCCTTCAGACCATACATTCTGGGAGCCTGCTCTTCCAAAACCTGTAAATAAAGTCTAACCTGGACATTTTCTGCAAGAATGTTTAGGCCATAAAGTTTGGCAGCTCTGGCACTTGCAATAGCTCCAGTGTCTCTAATTCCATTGGAGGCCACTGTCTGTTCAAGCATCCTAAGTGTTAGGTCATATTGTCCGATAATACGGGTAATTTTTGCTTTCAATGGCCCATAAAAAATTTTGGTATTGTACCCGAGCAGCCCCAGCTGTATCAGGTGAACCAACTTTGATAACATGTAAGTTGTTAAGCATCACCTCGCATTGAGCCAGAGCCTGCATGCCAGGGAAAAAATGCCTAAAAATTGAAATACCTATACTCGAGTATTTTGTTATCAACAGAAAAGGTAATCTCTTTTCACAATAAAATTGGCTGTTTAAAAGTCTGTGAACCATAGACCTTGTTTAGAAATGAAACACTGAGATTGGCAAGTATTTCAATTGAAAAATTACTATCACGCAGAAGAACAATGAAGAAACCTAATTGATCTAATCCAATAAACTGTACTACTTGATATAGCTGGGATCTTAAAGCATGAAACTAGGTGCCCCTACAGTGTGATCAAAATAGGAAGCATTATGCATGGTCAAGTCCCACTCTATCAAATGGAAAAGAAAGGGGGATATAGTGAAAATAACAGCTAACCTGAGGATGACTCACAACACGTTTGAGCTCCTCCGTTTTCACACCAGGCAAGCCTAAGAGGCAGTGATTAACTTGCAACTGCACCTCTCCAACAATGTGCAGCCTATGGCGAAGAAGCAAATCATAATTACGGTGGATGCTTCCACCAACAGAATTTTCAATGGGTAGAACAGCTTTATCCACTATCCATAACTCAACCTGCCTGAGAAAGGAATATAATATCAATACAACAACAGTGATTAGTAGGGTATCAATTAGAGAGATAGAGAAATAAGGAACAAGTATGAAAACCTTGAATGCAACTTCAAATTCATCACAAGGAACAGTCTCACATTTTGGATATGCCTTCAAAGCTGCATCCTCACTATATGCCCCAGGAAGACCCTAAATGAAGCATTTGCCAAGTTAGCAATGGTTGCAATAATGACATGGATCTTCTAATTGAAAAGGAATTAGCGAGCATAATATACATACCTGATATGCAACACGCACCTTTGATCCATCACTTGGAGAAGAAGAAACGTCATTAGCTGTCAATGGCTCTGCAAATAGAGTAATTCCATGATCATTCACAAGGTAAGCCACAACAAGGAAATTGTTCAAATCACTTATTGGTAGCACAGCATGTGTATACTGTATTCATTATTATACAATCATTTTGTTACTGTGCATGCATGCATGACTGCATGGTGATTAGTGAATTTAGATAATTAGGGCATAAAACTGTAGACTCACATGATTTCTAAACCTATTCATTTAACTTCAAAAATCAAGCTTGACGAAACCTGGCATAATCCAAATTACATATTACATGGAGAATACAATTGTAGTTAGCCAAAGTATCCCATAATCGATTGGTTGCATGGGCTCAAAGATTATAAAACTGAAATTTGCCACTGTGATCAAATTCATAACTTAAAACAACAATGAGCTGAGTTGATCCTATTGCATCTTGTCAAGAACTTTGACAGCAACTATGAGGAAAATCCAGATAGCATAACCATTATGACTCAGATTACCAAAATGAATCCACAAGCAATGTAAATGGTTTAAACATGAACAAAATTTAGTGTTGTACAACACACTAAATGTTTCGGATAAAGAATTTGTGTTGGTTGTGGCATGTATCTTTGTCTATCATATACAAGAAGAAAAAATAGCATCACAACAAGCTTTCTTTTTGGTTTAGTTTTCGCTTCCTTCTTAATTCCAAATACTTGATTCAACAGACGATGAAGGAACGTAGCAGAACAACAAAGAATAAGTGGGAGAGAGAGCACAAAGTTAAGAACATGAGGCATTAGGCCACCCCCCACCCACCCGGTTGGGGAAAAACAAAAACAGATTTTCAATATTCCTGTCCCTTAAAGTCCCATCTGCATGATTCAGATCTTCTTTTAGTCAGAAGGACTTTTCTTCCATCATCATATGTCAGTTATCAACAGATAAAGAGATGAGGAAAAAGTCATCAGCTGAGAGCATGCAAGAGGGTTGAAAGAAAACTACAATTAGTTATCTACGTGCAACATTATTACTCTTGCATGGGTTTTTGTCAATGATCACCTCAGTTCAAAAGATTATGCTGTTAAAAAAGGTGCAAACGAAGAATACCTCGCAATACCTTAGGCTAAAACTCAATGAGGGCAAGCGATGATAGAACCCCTGGTCAGTTGCTCATAAGGCTCTAATACCATATAGTACTTCAATTAAAAGTTTAAATTGTTCGGTGGAGGGCTATAAATAGTTTTACTATAATCAAACAATTTAAACCACAGGAAAGTCCTCGAATATCCTTATAAGAGAATTTAGAGGTTAAAATAAGTTCACTAGCAAAAGGAATCAGTTCAATGCTGGTACCATGCGAATATCCTATGGGCGAACATATTCATGCGATTAAACATGACATGCTTTGACGTCCTAAGGAATTCCTTCATTCAAGCACAAAATTATATGCAAAACGAAAACTATTTTTCACAATGGTCCCCAAATGTTAATTCCAGATATGCTGGCCAATATTCGTGGCTGTCCATGAAGAACGAGGAATCAGAAAAATCATTCTCTGCACGCCATTAAAGCTTGAAAATTGGAATTGCTAAAGCTCATTGTAGGAAACACCGAACAGATATAACTCACTAGGAAGCAGGTTTAAATCCTTGTGAACCCCTTGGAGTCATTTTCATGAGCCCCATCACTGGGCCCAGAAATTTAACCACCGGCATAGTTGGCTTCTCATCTTCAACAGGAGTCGTAGCTCTCTGAGCTAAAACAGCCAAACAACAGCATTCCCATTTGCGGCATTTCCCAAAGTCACCTCTCAAATTCACAATCTGTCCAGAATTACCCGAATGGGAATTTGCAACACCCAATTGAGTAGCTTGAGAACAACTCCAGATGGAAACACCCTTCAGAGCCATGAGAAAATTCAGCCTGCGAAGCCTTACAACAAGGTCCCAGGGAAGTCAGCAAAGTCTAAATCCATAAAAACGTCTGTAGTAGGTGAAGAATTAGTAGGTGAGATTCGGTAATTCTCAGCATGACATTGTCAAGGAATTGGAGAAGCAAGATAATGGTGGCGTTTGGACCCCACTTTAAGTAACGTAAGTCAGGAGGAACAAGTTTCTGGGAATTTGACAATGAGATCGAACATCGTTCCTGGGGATAAAAGAATAGAAATTTATTAGCAGGGGAGAGAAAAAATCAGGCAGATGAACAAAATGTAAGCTAGTCAGCCATACAAGTTTTCTTGAACGAGAAGAATGTAACGGGAGCTGTTTTGTGCTTTGGAGTGGGAGAGACAGACACACAAACAGATCGATGGAAGGCAAGAGGCAAGTAATGAATTTCAGTGGGGGAGGGAGAGTAATCTGAGTCGTTGAAACTAACTTAGAATGTTACTCACTCGATCCTTTTATTTCTATAAGATGTTTTGTTGTAATAAGGGATATTTTTCATTTTTCTCCCAACCAGATTCTTTTTGCCCAGTCCTAATCAATTAATGAAGACTTATTTCTAAACTATAATTAATGTTTTCTACAACTTCCTAGGAGCTAGGGGTAAAATGATTTGACTGTGAAAAATACGATACAACCATGGGGAAAAAAGTTTTAGGAGACTTCTTATAAAATTGAATTAGACAGAAGAGATATTTAATAATAAAAAGTTGTCTTAATCTGGCAAGAAAAATAAAAACTTGTTTTAAAAAAATTATACAAAATATTTTTTTGTTATGATTCATGCATTAATTATACCCTTCTCTAGGACTTGAATGCACAACTTATAATTAAAAAAAAGGCATTTAGTGTTTTTTTTTTTTTGACCGGAAAGGCATTTAGTGTTTGTTAGGCTACAAAATCTCCACATATATACACGTCGTGATTTATTGGGTAAGAATGGTTTGTTATGGTTTAATCTAAATTTTGGCCCAAAAAAAAGATATAACTTTCAATATATAAGTTATTCTAGCAAAATATATATAAATATATACTCCTATGATCATAGTCACTTTTAACATATTTCATATAACAAAAACCTTAAACTTTATTAATTTTAATTTAAAATTCAATAAATTTTAACTTTATCTTTATTTAATATATATTATACATCATATAAACAAAATCAACATCATAATAAATAAAAGGTAAAATTATATATCCATACAAAAAAAATTTCTTAATGCGCTATAAACAGGACAAAAAAATATTTTGTCTCTCTACCTTATAAATAGGACCAGAAGAGTAGTATGTAATTTTCTTTCTCACGAATAGTATCTCCAACAATTTAAATTATTCAATTATAGGATCTTTTAAAATACTACCTCCAGTTGTAATATAAAAGTTAGTTGACTAATTTGAGTAGATTAAAAAAATAAATTAAGTTAGTTATTTGTAAAAAAAAAAGTGTTATTTTTCATAAAATATCTTTGCTAGTCAAATTTATTGGCTAAAATTATCATTATTATAAGAACTATCTTAAAAAAAATATATTAGTATAAAAGATAAAGTGAATTGAAATCTTATATCTAGAATCAAAATAAAAATTAAATAATATTTTATATTAAGGATTAATATAATACTTTTTTCCCTCTCTCTAGAGAGAGAGCACAGGTCCAAAAGTATTAATTTGGAATGCACTAATTTCAGGAAAAACGGCGAGCTATAAATGGGGCTCCTCTGTCCAGCAACTAGCAACTTCCTTAGCATGTACTTATCTGATTCTATTTATAAAGTATTTTTAATATGTTTTATATAGACTGAAAAAAACTTTAAATTTTATTAGTTCTTATTTAAAATTTAATAACTTTTCAACTTTATCCTTATTTAATATACATTATACCTCATGTAAATCAAATTAACATAATAATAAATAAGAAATAAAATTGTACATCAATATAAAAAATTTCTCTTAGTATTCTATAAATAAGATAAAAAACATTTTCTTTTTTTATCCTATAAATAGGACTAGAGGAGTAGTACTATAAAGGATAAACTGAATAAAAACCATAATTTTTTTAAGTATGCCCAACGACAAATTTTGCCAATGTTTTATTCAGCGAGGAGTCGAATGGCTGGCGAGAATGGACAAGGATAAATTCTTTAAAAGAAAATTAAGAGCATTTTAATAGATATACACTAAGTATATTTAGAGTCAAAAGACTTTTTTTTTAAAAAAAAAAAACTTTTAATGGGCAAAAGAACCTTTTAGAACGAAATCTGACGTTGAAGATAATTCATTAAAGTAGAGTATTTCTATATTCGCCGCGACACGCATCTACATATGTTTTCAAAATTATTTTATGTAATTATTAAAACAAATTTTTTTTAATTGGAAAACAACTTTTGTTAAACCATTCCAGATGTGCTTGCAAAAACCTCGTTGGTAAGTTCAGCATATGAAAATGTATCGGCTAAATAAACTATTACTCCCTCCCGTAATCGTTATAATTTTCAAATAACTAATTTATGAATAATAAATAATTAGTTAAAGTTAGTTAAAAATAATAAATAAGTTAGAAATATACTTTTGTTTTTAAATATACCTTTATAATAAATAAGAAAAACGATAAAAAAATGTGTAAAAAATATTATAAGAAAGAAATAATTAAGGACAATATTTAAAATATATATATTAAATATTAAAACAAATCTAAATTAAAACTTATAAAATAGACCAAATTTAAAGCTTATAAATAGCACAGGAGTGAATATTATTATTGTTGTTGTTATAACTCAAGTCACATATTTTTTATTGATGAAATAAAAAATATAACTTATAAGTTGCACGAGCTTGACCCTTTTTGAAGCTTTTTAATCCTTAGCTTGAAATTTTTTTTCCCTTTTCCATGTAATACATATGTTAGGCAAAATAACTTGCTGGTGATAATCGCACTGAATGCCTACTCTGAACCGGAAAAAAAAATTGCACTGAATAAAATGCACTTGATTCCATTAAACAAAATTGATTGTTTGGAACCATACACCTCAAGTTAAGTTAGAAAAGTTATATATATATATATTAAAAAAAAAAAGTATGAACGAAACCATCTCAATTAGACAACACACGTCACAATGCTAAAGTAATGCATGACTTGTGAGATTCAGTTCCCCAAAAAAATGACAATAACGTGCCGTTCTCCAAATTTGCTAGTGGTGGTAGGTAAGGGATGTGGCTCACCATAGAAAAAGAACAGAAATATTATATTCCTCCGTGCAAAGCGTAGAAATTAATTAACTAATTTAAATAAATTAAAATTATTATTTAAATTAGTCAACATAATACTTTTTTTCTAAAAACCCTAAATATTTTTTTTAATTCTTTCCCTCTTCTCATATTTGATTATTACTAAGAGAATATCAATAAAATTAATTTTAAAAAATTAATAAATATATAAAATAGGTTTTACATATAAGACTAATATCAACTCCCTAATTATCCACGGGTGCTTTCTTTGAATTGTCTAATAATATATATGTGTGTGTGTATGTATATTCTATGAAGGTGGGTTAAAATATTAAAATAAATACATTTTTATGTTGATGTAAAATTATATGTTCACCTAAAAAATTTAATGATGTACTAACTTCTAAATAGAATTAAAAATAAAATCCACCCTATCAGAGTCACGAATAAAAATATATGAGAAATATTATTTGAAAGGGTGGCTCTTTTTTTTATCCTGTCGTTTTGTTTGTAACCTGGTTCAAATCCTCTCGAGGTTGCTTATATTTGTTTGTTTTATTAATGCTGAGCAATAGTAATTAACAATGATGGTCTGGAGATGGCGATCTACTTAAAGTGTTAATGATGGGCCTAATCATGCATTTTATGCAAGGGAATGATGAAAAGTGAATTTTTACAATGGAGGGATTCAAATCAACCCAATGAACCTTTCAATATTAGAAAAGCAAAGAAGTCTAATTCAAGAAATGGACACCTCACAAGTGTCTCTCACATTAGCTTCATGATTTTAGATTGATGGGTTCAACGAAAATGCCATATTTCCCACATTTGCTATTGGGACGTGACTCGTACTTCATTTTCTCCCTTTTCATATTAATAATCCTATCTTAAATTTTAATAACTTTTCAACTTTATTTATATTCAATATACACTTTACCAAAGTAAAAAGTTTACACAAAAATAAATGGATGACAAGAGTGTACATGCAAATAAAAATATTTAATTATGTGACTCGGAAATATGGAAAAAAAATTCTTTTTTTGTCTTATAGATAGGGCTAAAAAAATATAGGATATGATAGTTTGAAAATTACAGTATTATTCAAAACGGGAACGGCAAGTATCATTGTAAGTTTTCGTGTAGATTGGTATAGGGTTTAAAGCAAAGCTCACCATTTACACGTCGCGAATGATGAGTTGCCAAGATATTTGAAGTTTAAGTGTTCTGCTTCGAGATCATTTTGGATATCTAAACGGACAAAAGAGTGGGTTGAGTGTCTTGTGATGTGCGGCAACCTTAAAATAGTTGAAAGGTTCACCTACATCATCCACTTGGCAATTAAAAAGGATCAATCACCTCATAGCCTCTCAGAGGAATCAAATTACACTCATTACGTTTCTCCTCTAACAAGATAAATGACCTGTTTTATACAAATCAAAACTAATTACTCCTCTAATTCTAAATACTCCTCCGGTCCTTATTATAAGACCCCATTTGACTTTTTATTTGGTCCTAATTATAAGACCCCAATCCATTTTGTCTCTTATATTTATGCATTTTTTTTCCAAGATAATCCTTCTAATAATGATAGTTTTAGCCAATATACTTAATTAGCAAGGATATTTTAGGAATGACAACACTTATTTATTATAAATAACCAACTTAACTTACTTCCTTAATCTCCTCAATAAGTCAATTGGGTCTTATAATTAGGACCGGAGGAGTATTAAAATTAGACTAGCAGAGACAGGAGCCGAGGATGAAGAAGCATAAACCTTTTTTTAAAATAAAAAAATTTAAATGAAGTGGGTTTTGTTGAGGACCAATGATATGCTTTTAAACATAGAAAGCATTTATAGGAGAATTTATAGATTACCCACTAACAAGATTTTCATATTGACAGCAAAATTCAAACTTACGATGTTATAGGTTATAAACTGATTCTTTGCTAACTAGATTAACTTTTTTTCTTGTACAAAAATTGGTGTAGCAGTATAAGCTACAACAGATCACTTTGTTATCCCAAAAAAAGAGAGAGAATTCGTGGTTCGTGACCCGCCAAAGCCCAGGGTGGCTTTGGGCTCAGTTTTCACCCACCACTTTGTTGGGCTTCATTTTCTGGGTCTTTTGAGCCCAACTTCAATCTCCTATCTCCGTCTTCCTCAAGGCCCCACCAAGAAGCTTGCGTGGGAGACAGGTTTTTACCATGGAGCGATTGAGCCGAGTAACTCTAAAATTTCAAAAGGAATCTTCAGCAAGCCCTCTTTTCCAACTAAGATGATTCATAAGAAAACGTATGAATCAGTTAAAATACCAGCTAATGCTCCACTCAAAAGCATAAAGCGAGAGTAAAAGATTCATATCTCCGAACCTGGGGACATTAGCTGTTATAATATCCACAAATGGGCCCCCTGTTAAGTCGTCAAGAAATTATGCCTCCGGTGAATTTATTTTTTCCCAGTTCATAATGTGGCTTCTCTGACGTATAAATAATCCAAGGGCATGGATCTATCTGACCTAAACATAAATGTTGGGATGGAATGGTGCGTAGGCTTTTTCAGAAGGACTGTGAATGATTGAGACTGAGACTGAGATTGAGGAGAGTAAAAGAAGCTTCTGGGAGTACCTCAAAAGCAGTATCGATCAAAGTTAAAGAAAAGTTAAAATATGGGAATGTCCCACGTATATTTGTTTGGTCTCCTCCATGGATCTTTCTTACCCTCAACGATACAATTCCATTCAAACAAGTCTGAAGAGAAAGTCACAGTCTCAGACCGGCTCTCTTCAAGTAAAGCTATGTGTTTATTTTCCATACCCTCACTTTAATTTCTCCCCACTCTCCCTGCTTTGTCTTTCAACTTCATCCATCCTTCAAAAGCAGATTTCTTGCTCCACCTTTCTTTATACATACCCTCACCAACAAGATGCAGTCAAAATTTAAAAATAAGGAGGATTAAAAGTAAAATGGATTAATTATAGTTTGTCCTCATTTTGATCTTGATATGTATAGGTTTAAATTATAGGTTTTGGTTTTGCAATAGGTAAAATGGTCCAGATACTCATTAAAATATATGGACTAATATTTTAGAGGGAATGAAATTTGAGAAATAAAAACTTATAACTTGACACAACATGGAACGAAAAGAAAATGAGAATAAATTATGAAGACCAAATATTTATTCACCCAATTATAATATGAAAATGATATGAATTTGGAACCCTGAAGTACATGGGGGAAAAATGGTAAAATTGTAGTTTGGTTGGTTGAATCCAAACATAGGCCGACCGAATAGTCCGGGAATCAAGTAACTGGTAATGCCAGTGAGCCTTATTTTCACCCATTTGCCCATTTCTGGGCCAATTGCAAGCAAACTCACCACCTTGATGGGCCACACTGGGTAAACCAGAGAATCCATCCGCCCGTCCACGTGTCCCTCTTCTATTTGACGCCTCACAAGTCACAAGAATGACCCTTTGAGCAAAACAAAGCAATCTTGCAGTCTCCTCCCACGTCATCCCACCATGCAACCCTTGAGGACACGCTGTGCTTTTCAAGAATGGATCGCCCTGTGCTCAGGGAAGCCATCTTATGCCGATGTGCTACAATAAATAAATAAATAAATAAAACATCCTAACTATCTGGGCAGAATAAATAAAATTTTCTAAGTAATTAATCAAACTTATGTAATTAAATTTTTTATCAAAAATAATTCCAATGTTTTATGAAAAAACAACTAATTTTAGCTAAATTCATTAATTTTTATTTATAATTGATAGAAGGGAGTATGGTGTAAGAATGATGAGAGAGACGTTGGGTACGAAGATATTTTGGCAGAGGAATTAAATTAACATAAAAAAAAAAAAGCTGGAAAGCATGTGTTATGAGTAAAAGAAGAACCGGAGGGGGGCAGGTGGCGACAAAGAATGGGGTATACCCCGTATCATTTGTTTGTGAAAATGGTAACAGTTTTCCACTGTTGTGTATAAGAGGGCCCCCATTTTGGACATCCAACTTACCCCTCTTCGTTTCTTCACTTCCTTCGTTATAAGCCTCTGCTCTGTGTAAATAATTATTGTTGTTATTATTATTATTATTTAAAAATTTAAAAATAAAAAATAAAAGCGTCTTCTCTGCTCTGCTCTTTGTTGCTCTCTCTCTCTCTCAAATCTGCGTTGGACCTATCAACATTCTCTTTTTCGATTTTTTTCCACTTTTGACCACATCTCCATCCTTGTTATTTCCTCGCCAACGCTGATATCACATTATGACCCCTCTATTTTAAATAATAAAAAATCAACCCCTACATTCTTTGCTTGTTCCATTTCCATTCCACGTTGTAAGAGCTAAGGGCTCCACTTTCACTTCTGTGGATAACAGGAATTATATTGGAAAATTTGATCCAAATATAAAGATCTCTGGGAAAACTAGAAAGGAATAGTGGATCCAGAGAAGATATTGACATTGGTTTGGTGACAAAAGGATAAACAATTTAATGTAAACCTAACCCTATCTTAGTGGGCCCCACCCAAAGAAAAAATCATAGCCCGATCTTCATTATCTAAATCTAGGGAAGAATATCTTCTTACACTAATTTTTTTTTCCTTTTCAAAAATAATTATCACGATTCAAGTGAATTATGCTCTAGCATTCTCGGATTAAATTAGAGTAGCTCTCTTGATAATATTTTTTATATTCACAAATTTGAACCCGAGACTTCACGATTAAAGGTGCTAAACCCATGTACTAGAATCAAGCTGCTACATCCTTTCAATTTTTCATTTTCTTTTTGTTAGGCTCTTTGCCTAGTACACAAGTCACTACTAGCCTTTTTTCTTTTTTGGCCTGAATGAGTCACTAGTTTCGGGGCTTGCATTTCACTTGTAATTTATTAGGCATTCCGAGTTCAACCATTCCCGATGCATATATCCTAGGTGCTTCCATTCTATATCTCCAGACTCAAAAAATAAGGTAAATTTTTAAAATGAATTTTTTTATAAGATAATATTTATTTTTGTCTAAATATTTAATGAGTTTTTTTAATTTTATTCCAATACATTTTCTTTATTCTTTAATTCATTGATTACATTTTTTTACCTATTCTCTTCATTAATAAAGGTATATTAGGAAAAATAAATATATGCCTGACATATTTATTGTTTTACATTGATTTTAATTAATTTCTTGATAAATGTGATAAATAAAGTTTAGCTTATATTTTGAATTAGGGGAGTAGCTTTTAATGATTAAACACTTTTTAAAAAAATATTTATTTGTTTTAACTTAATTCAAGTTTCCACGTAATGTACATTTTTCAAATATAATTTATGTCATTAATATGTGTAGGTTAATAATGTTTGTCTTCTATAAAAGAATAATGAAGAAGATTGTATTAAATAATAATAATATATGTTAATTAAATCAGAAAGCATAATGAGAAAATGGGGTTTGTGTAACTTAACTTGTGCAATTTATTTTTCTTTGTATATAATAATTTTCATTTATGCAATGTGCAACTCAATTTTCTTTTATGCAAATATAATACTTTTACATGTAAATCATCTTCTCTATGTATAAATTAATCTCTTATATTTAAATAATATTTTGTACAAATTATCTTTTCTTTATATAATTTATCTTTCTTTATGTGTAATTAATCTTTTTTATACAATTAATTATTTTAAAAATTATTTATCAATTAAATTTGTAACGATGAATTTATCACGTTTTTTAAAGAATAATAGGGAAAAGTCTGAATAAAATAACACTTACAGTTTCAGTCCAGAAAATAAATAAATAAGACTACTACAGTTACTTTTGATGGAATGACGTAAATAGCCTCATATAAAGGTAACTGACGCGACTATTGCTTCCTCATCTGCGAGCAGAGGCTTTTGCCGTTAGGACAGCGAGTCCCATTTACAAAAAGTCGTGCCTCTTCTTCTCCTCATTCGTTCCCTCAATTCCATCTCCATGTCTCTTTCCTCTTCTCTTTCCTTTCACTTTCAGACCAAAATACCCTTCTCCCCACTTCTCCTCCTTCCTTAACCCCTCCCTCACCACTGCTTCACAAAACCAACCACCTTATATCTCTCTCTCTCTCTCTCGGACATGGCCAAGTCCGCCCCCACGGCGTCCTTTCCGGCCATCAAGCCCGAACACTACGCCCACAGTCCGGTTCACTACGCCGTCGTTTTGTCCGACCACACCACCCTCTCTCGCCTTATATCTTCCCTACCTCGACTCGCCGATCCCGCTCATGTCCGTACAGAGTCTGACTCCCTCTCTCAGGAGCAAGTCGCCGACAAGATCTCTGCCGTTCTCGACCGTCGTGATGTTCCTTTCAGAGAGACCCCTCTCCATCTCGCTGTCCGTCTCAACGACGCCTTCGCCGCTCGCGCTTTGGCCACCGCTGGGGCTGACGTCTCCTTGCAGAATTCGGCTGGATGGAATGCCTTGCAGGAGGCGCTATGCCGCCGGAACTCTGACATTTCTCTCATCCTGCTACGCCTTCACCACCGCTCCGCTTGGGCCAAGTGGCGGCGGCGGCTGCCTCGTTTGATTGCTGTGCTGCGCCGCATGAGGGATTTCTATATGGAGATTTCTTTTCACTTCGAGAGCTCTGTGATTCCGTTTGTAGGTAAGATTGCTCCGTCTGATACTTACAAAATCTGGAAGCGTGATGGTAATTTACGCGCCGACACGTCGTTGGCGGGCTTCGATGGTTTGAAGATTCAGCGTGCTGATCAGAGCTTCCTCTTCCTTGGTGATGGTGATCAAGCGCATGATGTTCCCTGCGGTTCTTTGCTGGTTATTAACCGCGACGATCGCAAAATCTTCGATGCCTTCGAGAATGCAGGTGCTCCGATGAGCGATTCTGACGCCGCCGGCTTCTGTTCTCAGACCAGCGTTTACCGACCTGGCATGGATGTCACGAGGGCTGAATTAGTTGGCAGAACAAATTGGAGAAGACAAGAAAAGACGGAAAGCGTGGGCGAGTGGAAGGCCAAAGTGTACGAAGTCCACAATGTAGTTTTCAGTTTCCGGTCACGAAAGGTGGCCAGCGGAGATACTGACGTGCTGGGAGCGAGCAGGTGCTTCCATTAGAGCTAGATGAAGACGAAGACGGTTTTCTTGTGGCGGAGAATCCGAGTTTTGGTTTGTCAATGCCTGACAGGAGAAGACACAGTAGCTTCGTTCGAGAGGAGAGGGAGTGGGTCCCCATGGGGAGGAAAAGCGTGGACCTACCATCTATGGCGGCCCCACCGCCGCGAAGGTCTGCCGCAAACGTTACAGTGGCGACACCACAAACTAAGGAAAAGGAGTATGTGAGAAGTTTACGGCCGTCAGTGTGGCTAACGGATCAGTTTCCGTTGAAGACTGAGGAGCTCTTGCCGTTACTCGACATTTTAGCCAACAAGGTCAAAGCGGTGAGAAGGATGAGAGAGCTGCTCACCACCAAGTTTCCGCCAGGGACATTTCCGGTGAAGGTAAGGCCACTGTAATGGCGTATGATAAAAATGCATCATGATTGAAATTTTTTTATTTCGTACTATTTTTTTTAATTACTATTATTTTTATATTTTCTATCATCATTTTAAATTAAAATTGTGGGAGTAGAGCCCATTAGTCTCTTCGATGGGCAAGGAGCTAACTGTGCGGGCGTGCTTTACTGTCACGGGTTACCAATTAGGGTTTGCATCGCAACTTTTAAGAAGAGAATAGTCTTAAAAGGGATGATTTGAGTCCATGGAATAGGATAAATGTAAGGGAGCTATGTAGATTGGGGGCCTCTGAGCTTTATGCAGTGGTGGATGATAGTGAAAATTGAAAAGAACTCGCACGGCAGCACAGGAGGAGGGGAAGTAAAACGTTTTTGTACGCCGGGTCTTAATTACGGATTGAAATTAAGTTTTCGGAGGAAACTGAAATGCAGTTCAAGTTTTGCATCTTGAAGTTAAAAATTGAAGGAAAGGCGTTTTACTTGGCAATATCTACTCATTTGTTTCCGTCAAGTGGAAAAATTTATTGCAATCAGATCTTTTTCCAAGAATTTCTCCCAAGTTATAACTATCCCCCCAAAAAAAATGTTTTTTAAAGCTATTTTTAGGCTAATGTTCTTATTATTAGTTGTGTTTTTCACCTTACATTCTCTTTATTTCATCTGGATTTTTGGGGAGGGTGGTGGTGTTCTTTTTTACTTTTTAGGCTTGCGCACCGTGACAAAGAGACTGAAAAGCCCTCTGATTTCTGGAGAGGCTTTGGTCGAGTGTGATGTGACAATGACACGGTCCTCTCTGATCAACAAGATCTGGATCAAAGGTACTCATTGGTCGTGGGGCCCAAACCATCCGAGGTGCCTTGTTCCTTGGATAATGTCACTGGTCCCACCTAAAGTTGACCTGGCACTACCACCACGAGGAGGTAGGTCCAATGGTTCTGGTTATGAACCATGCCCACGGCCATGTCGGGTAGCTGATTATTGATTGCCTCGCATTCCCACAAACAGTTACAGATATTAATACTCTCACATGCAAATAGACAATTGAATTGATTGAATTTATGAATATTGGTCTTGCAAAAGATGGATTATTTATTGATTAGGTTTTGATGGCTGCTTTTTTTGATTTGTTTTGGTGTGGCAGCTGGCCATCCCCGTGGTCCCTACAGTGAGAGTTGTAATTACATTCACCAAGTTCGTTGAGCTTCAACCTGTGGAGCAATTTTACACTCCTTTCTCAAGTCCCAGACATTTGCTCAATGCTGGGAGAGATGAACATCATAAACCAGAAACCTCCAGGAACTATTCCTTCACATCATCATCTTCAACTTCTTCCTCCTCCTCATCTGTGGCATCCACATGGCTGAGACGAAATAATAGCCAGAGTAAACAGCAGCAAAGAAGCACTTCGGTGGCGTCGGACTCGGACCCCTTTGCCATTCCTGCTGGATATACATGGTCCAGCGCGGATGACAAATCACGGAAAATGAAGAAATCTAAATCTGTGAGGAAGACCAAGTAGAGGTTGAATCATAACAAAAGGGAATCTGACTTGGAAAAGAAGCGGTCAAGAGAGACGGATGGTATATTTTTTTGTGGGTACGTGATTTTCACAATTGTTGCCCCCAGAACAATGTAGATATATCCCATCTAATTTTTTTTTTCAATCATCTGAATGGTAGAAGAATGATGTTCATAGGAGAGAGATTTCGCAGCAAATGAGTTAGTGTATTCATCCGTTCTTTACATTTTATTGTTCATACAGTTCGTTCAGAAAGTATCTCGTGTAGAATTCATATTGTTCATTTCTGGATTTGGAGCTGCAGAAAGAGAAAGGAACCTACCTGATGCATGCAACTTTATGGCACGCTTCAATTGTTCACGCCTTGATTATGGCCAAGCACATCCGACTCTTGTGTGGCGATTTTTGTTTTCTGTTCCAATTTGGTGATTAAAATTGTTGACAGATGTGCTCCGGATAGATAAGTATTCATCTCTAAAGGCATTGGGAATTGTTTAGCTGTAAAAGTAGTACTTGAATTAAATTAAAAACAAGAGTATCCTTCAATTTCCATGATAAATTTGCATACTGAATGATTAGTACTTGCCCCTTTTAGAGCCGATGAACCGGGATCTCGTCTCACAAAATTTTAGTACAATTTTCCTATATCGTCATCCGTATATGAAGAGTGATTGAAAGGATCAGGAACGCACCAGAAACCAGCAAATATGGAGATACGAGTACCCTGTCATGTTGTGGCTTTGCGGACCACAATCAATAGACAAGAATGATTTTCAAGCATAAAGTACCAGAATCATCAATTTAGGGATCTAGCAGCTTGTTCAAAGCTTCAAAAGTCAAAGCATCCTTCCAAAAATCGACTAGTGAGCGGTAGGCATTACGAGGTACTAAGAAGTACATAGTATTCCTTACACAGAAATTTATGTCTAAAGCTTAAAAAAGCAAATAAAAATTTGGGTCAAGATTAAATTAATGCCAAAGTATAGTAACGTAAATATTTTACACACATTCTTAATAAAATTTATATGTTGAAAAGACTAGATTCATTGGGTTGATGGAGTATTTGATTTCCCTTTAACTATATACATGGCCCCAAAATTGCCGTATTGTTGGAAACAACTCTTAAAATCAAAAGTTTGAATCTTGTGCATAAAATGATCATATTGAAATAACCAACTTAGTTAAACTCAACAATATTGGAATTTATCCTAAATTGTTTTGTATATTTGAATTTATTTTATCGGCATATTTCTTTTGAAGAAAAGTCTTGCATTTGACTCAACTTATGGGACCAGACTGTGTGTGGGGTGGAACAAGATTGCCAGTAATTGTAAGTGTGATTGTGTTTGGAGGAGAAAGCAGGCGATTCATTTGACTGGAAATAGCGCCCAAAGTGTGAGCTTTACTGTGAATGTAACCTTGTGGTACAACATTTGAATGAATCTGCCATTTGACCTTGAACTTTTGTGTCTGTCTCTCCATACATAAACGTAACCTTCCCTTCTTCCTTAGCATTAAAGTCATTCTCCCTCTAATCTTTATCCCTTTTTCTGCCTTCTCTTTTGCTTTGCAATGCAATCTTGGACCCCATCTTCAATTCCCCAATCCATTAAAGCACTCTTCATTATTCACCAACAAGCATCTTATACTCCACGTTTCTTAAAGTTTTGTATTTTACATAATATTGTCAACATATCTATGACCATTTCAAAGAAAATAAATATCTGTTCTAGCATAGAAAATTGAACTAAATAAATAAAACACGTTTTGGCGGATTCATGTTTTGCTATATAGCTGTAGTTTCAAATGATGAGTGATAAATAAAGTATAATTGAGAACAATGCAGGACATGGTCAATAGCAAGTGTTTAGCACACTTATTCACTTTATTACCAAGCGACCCTCCATTATTAGAAATGGACCGACATAATGCCGACATTATTGGAAATAATTCATTTAAAAATCTCTGCATAATCTTTAGGTCTTGTCAAGTCACTAATTTAGTGTGAATTTCACATATTCATTTTATTTATTTTAAAAAAAGTAATTCTAAAATGAGATGAATATATGATACTTATTGTTTAACAAATTTATAGTAGATTTGCAACCTAATAATATAAAAGCTCCTTTTAAGTGGAAGGTTGTGGATTTAATCCTGTTTATAATATTAAATCATTGATATTTGTCCTTCTAATTTAAAAAAAAGCTAATACTTGATTATTAGTGCATTTTACTTACTTATATTAATGCATCCCTTTTAGGCCTTTTTTTAGACAATGCTCTTTAGATTTAGAATTAAGGTGTAATCTTTTAATTAATTTTTAATTTTTATGTTTAGAATGTGAGAAAATATCATCATTGAATGAAAATCGCGCATGACATGAGTATTACTTTCCTCTGAAACTATAGGTGGTTTGTAAACATTACACAAAAAGTTTAATTAATGAATTGTATTATTTATGAACAAGAGCTACTATGAATTGTTCATGTTGATTAGAACTTTTCGACCACTAGTTGATATTTATTGCTTTTCATTGGAAAAAACAAGAAACTTAGAGAATCTAACCTGAATAAGTTATAAAGGTGGTTCAGATGCATACCAAGGCCGAAGGGAATCCAGTTTCACTAAATTGTGGTGTGACAGTTAACCCAGAAGGCTGGCCAAAGCATCTGTGCCTATGTTAATGAGATAAGGTTGAGAAATAGACCTTTTTTAATAATGCAAGATGCCTGATGCCTCCAATACTCAGACTTTGCTTAGTCACAAGGAAATGCCCAAATCAAGTGAGTTGGCATATCACAACACATAGTGGCCAAAAAAAAAAAGCAATGAAACAGGTCATCTAACTCATCTAACATCTCTCTCTCTCTCTCTCTCTCTCTCTCTATTTAGGTTCCAAGTTGATTCAGCCCTCTGTTCTGTTTTGTTCTTTCTCCTCTTGATTGCTCCATCAAGCTTCTTCTCCACTCTTCTTCAATCCAAGGTACTCTTTTGGTTCCTCTGTCAAATCTTTTTGGTTTGGTCAATGTTTGTAAATTTGTGATCTTTTCAGGTTTTACCACATGGGATTTGAATATTATAAGTACTTCCATTTTCCGTTGAAAAGATCTATCTCTGTATCATTCTGATAATCTGAAGTTCTACCTGTCACCTCTAAACTTGTTAATTTGAAGACTCTTTGTCAAGTTTGATTCGCAAGTTTAAATATTTCTGAAGTTTACTGAGATGGGTTTTGAATATTTTCAAGTTTTTCACTGTCCATTGAAAGACCCCTCCATGTAGTAAACCAGTATAAGCTAAAGTCCTTTCTTTCATTGCCTAAACTTTAAATTTGAAATCTTTTTGAAGATTTACGAGATGGGTTTTGCATATCTATAACAATATCATTCTTCAATGAGAGATCTGATCTCTTCAAGAATGAAACTGATAATAAAAGAACTTCATCCTGTTTCCACCTAAACCCATAGAAAGGTATTGAGTATTTACAAGTATCTCATCTTCCATTGTTAGATCTGTGCGAAACTGATGGTCCCAATTTGTTTCTGTCAAAACCAAAACATGTGAAGCATCAAAAGAAATGGAGAGCGAAGCACCAAGTTGGGCAGATCAATGGGGTGCTGGAGGCATAGGGGCAATGAACGAAGAAGACACAGGATCCCAAAAAGACACAGACAAGAAGAACAAGAATTCAGACGGTAAGGGCGGTTTTGCTCCAATACAAAAGATTAAAGGCGGTGTCAAATGGATCAAAAACCAGTGTAAGAGAAAAAGTACATCCAAGTAATTAGTATTTCTATATCATCATGCTATTCTTTTAGAAACACCATCATGTGCGCTTCTAATTCTGTGCCAAAACCCAACTTGTTCAAGAATCACTGAAGATATTGTGTCTATTATTAAAATACATAATAAATAGAAAGATGAGATTCTCATGAAGATAAGTCTATATTGAACCTTCCATTATTTCATTTTTTTCCCCCATCCAACTTACCTTTAAGGGGAAAAACATAACTTGATTGCGTTTTTCCTTTTTCTTATTCCTCAATCTGTGTGTCACAAGGTGATTTGAATGATTGAAAGGGCAAAAACCGTTGCTTCCGGGTGAAAAAACCATTATGGATAAGAAGGACAAGGTTTGTGGCATAACACTTCATTATTGACGACCACACAGCATTATAATATAAACTCCTTTTCATAATTGCAACTACACTTGATTGAACCACGAAAACGAGAACTGCATACTGGATCTAAAGGCAACTGGAAAGAGATAATTATACATGCATATAGAAGAAGAAAAAAATCTATACATAATTATAGTTGTCTGTGTGTTTTTGTGTGTGTATTTGTCTGTCTTTATGCAAATATCAGCAGAGGATTGATCGAAAAATCTTTGATCTCTTCAGAAACATGATAAAGAGCGGACGAACGAAGGAATTTGCTAGAATATCTGTTTGTCTCCAATGTACAATTTGGCAATTCAAACTCCCATTTGACCGTCATTCAACTAACTTCATCCGGTGTTGTGTCCCAATATTACTTTTCGTGAATGAAAAACAAAGTTCATCGTTTTATTAAAGAAATAAACATGAGGATGTCCTCCCCGCAAGGCGTCTGTCTAGTCTTGGCCAACAAGAAAGAGTAAGATGTCTAGTCAAAATATTAAATGACGTTTTTTTTAATTCCTATAATTTTAATAGTTTTCTTATAATTTGAGAAGGCATTGTAAAATCTCCCTCTAATCAATAGGAATATTTTTTTTTGACCAGCAATAGGAATATTATTGGAATACGGAAATGCTCTTGAATAAATACAGCAATCTAATAAGTGGCTTACTTTCATTCAGCTAAAATACAAATTTTCTTTAAGAAAGCACGGGCCAAGTGTTGCTAATGACGCACAATCACGTGTTAATTACATATTATTGCTTATTTTCAAGGAATTTTTTGTGAATGAATATAACAAATAAATGTAAAGAAAGTATTTTGTTGAAATAAAAGAACCTTCAGACGACACTCAAAAACGCAAAAAGAATTCATCTGCGAAATCATAAAATAAAACTATATTAATTCACTGGATTCAATTCAAGTTAAAAGATAACGGACATGGTCAAAGTCTCGGGCAGTAAAATTACTTAAATCATAACTAATAAACACGTCATGCATTGATCGGCGACGGCGACGGCGTCGGCAGAGAATTTACACTTCATGATGTTATTTACAGAGGCCAGACACCAAAATATGATTTGTGTCTACTGAGATCCAAAGGTGTTTTCTCCACTGTAAGTCATGTAAAGGAAGCCATCCTCATCCTTATTTTCTTCATAAATAGCAGACATTAAGGCTGCAACCCCATCAGAAGCAGTAAACTTAGTTCACACAGACACGGCCATAAATGCCCCAAAAAAAAAAAAGAAAAAGAAAAGGAAGGCATTAATCGGCCATGGCCACTTACCAGTTGGAGGTAGAGTGTTATTGATGAAAACAAAGATAGCCTTCTCTGCACTGAGCTTAATCCTTTTACGAACCACATAAACAAACTGACCCACTGTCAAATCAGCTGGTACAAGGTATCTACATTCATCAAGAGAGATGCGTTAGATTTTACATATCCCTTTAAAATAGCCTAAGCCATTTGGTAGGATTCATCTCTGGCGTTGAATACCTTCAATTAACTTTTCGCATATTAGTCTAATAATAAGGGGCAACGCACGTAGTAAGTTTATTTTTCATAGAGTCAGATCATCAATATTTACATCCTAAATTTATTCAATCAGGGAGAGAACATACAATCGCTAGATGTCCAAAAATTACAAAAGGTATCAGAATCAGAAAAATTAGAATAGCCATTCCTCACCAGCATACAACATGCACTCTTCAGAAATAAATTACCAGAAATCAGATTTTGCATTGATTCCAACCCTTTACTTTATGCAAGATGAACACACAAATTTGATGAAAAGATAAAGTAGTTCAGTCATACAAGCAGAAAACATTCCATTTATGTTGTCATCTGGTGTGGATTCAACTTGAGGACATTCCGATAGAGCCAGTGATTGACAAAAGATTTGGAAATCGTTTCCTAAGACTTATGGCCGACAATCTAGGAAGGGAAGTAGCATAGAGAGGACTAAAACCAGTTGTTTAGAGATTTATCCTGAGGTTTATAACCATCAAGGCTAAAATGGTGATAGATAGGTCAGGGTATGTGTACCTAGAGGCTTGGGCAGTGTTAGTAGGGGAACTGACTACTTTTTGGGTATAAGATCACCCGTGAGTTCTGACCTGTCGAAAGTCCAGAATCACTGTGTTGTGAGTCCTTTGTTCTGTTTCTTGTTGATTTGTAATTGTTATTTTGATTGCAATTTGTGTATCTAGGTGTAAAACAGTAAAAGGCTCAGGAGTTTAGCTTGATCCCGCTGTTTCTCTTGTAATATGATTTAGTTATTTAATAATAGAAATATCAAACCCAGTTTCCATCATTCTTGGCTGTCCATTTTTGGTTTTAGTCTTGCCATCAGCTATTTATAGTAGTGGGTCCTAACCAAATCCAACTTTAGCCAAAATCCGCAGACATCAGGCATCATGATATCAACCTGCTCATCAATCTCAAACTAATGCTAAACTTTTCACTAACAACACAATTCTTAAACAAATCAGAGTCCATTATCATCATATATCACCACAACCAGCAACATCATCAGCCAGTACCAAGGAACCTACATCCCATGAGATCCCCTCGCGAGTGCTCCCTTAAATGATGCATCAACTTCCAGATATTTTCACAATTCAAATCAATAAAACAATAGAAAACAGAAATATATAAATATCCGAGGAAAGCAACAAGTAAAACAATGTAGTCCTAAGAAAGCAAGAAGATATTCTCAAATATAAAATCTAATTAGAGAAACGGAATGGTACAAGTAATAGAAAAGCTCTTACTTCTTCTTATCAATGTCAGGGATTCACTTCTTTCAGCTTTCTCCACAATCACCTGCACAGCATCCCCAGGTCAAACAATTGTGCCTCGCCCCGGGGGGGGGGGGGGAAGGAACCAATGAGCACATAATATATACTGACTATAATCTTACAGGTATTCTATCAGGATACTTCTCTCTGATGCGAGAAGCTTCAGCCTGCCTTCTTTCTGAGATGAAAGAAACGAGAAAGTTTAATTCATTGATACTCGAAACAGAGATATTTAAAAGTAAAATATTGCATCAAAACATATAGCCTTTAAGCTTGGACCCAAGGTCATCACAGAAATAACTCCAACCAAACGTAATACCACCTGCTTGATATTCATCCCCAAAACAAAAGGGTAGTGATGGGATTCAGAGAAATTTAACACAATTGAAATCACAACCTAGTCAGTTCAACTTTTAAAGTATATCCTCTTCTTCCAAAGACCGTAACATTATTTAAGTCCAAATTACTTCTTTAATTAAAATATGAAATTAGGACGGATTGATTCCGACAATTCCGATCAGTAGAATCTTTTCTTGGGGGGGAAAAAGGAAAGAAAGGTAAATTCTACAGGAACAACATGAATGTTCTTTAAACTTCCGCAACCCAAATTAAAAGAAATGAGCAAAATCAGCACTAACCC